>NC_091984.1:214407879-214707879 GCF_044704955.1 Pristiophorus japonicus | reverse complement strand
CCCGTAGCCTTTGCTGTGTCCAGTGCAATCAGCTGCTTCCTAACATCATGTGGAATGAACTGAATTGACTTGTCACTGGTATGTATGATGGTGGGGCTTTTGGCTGAAGATGCTTCGTCTTTGACACTCACTGGCTGGGCTCCACCATGGTTGAGGATGGGATTGTTATGGCGGTTCCTCCTTCCATTAGTCTCCTGGTTGTGCATTTCCGACTGGATATGTTAGGACTGCAGCCCTGCTCCCTCCAACCCCCCCTCCCCGCCCCACCCCAACCCCCGACCACCACCACCAATCTCTGACTGCAGAACACTTTCCTACTAACTGTAAATATGTCAGCTTGTCTCAGTGTTAGTATTCTTGCTTCTCAGTCAGCAGGATGTGATTTCTAGCCCCACTGCAGGCTCTGTGCACACAATCTAGGCTGGTACTTTAATGCAATACTGAAGGGGGCCGAAATTGATAGCCATACCGCCCACTGCCACCGACCGCCACCGAAATCCGCCGACATTCCTCTCCGGGTTGCGCCCAGTGCCAGTTTGCACTTGGGCTGGAGTGGGCGGGAGGGGAGAACCACCGGGAACCTCCCGCTGACATCAGTGGATGCCCAAGTGGTGCGTGACCTCCTGCCCGCCGAGATGCCAGATTGTTGCGGGCGGGAGTCGGCGGGAGTCGGTGCTAGTAGGGGGAAGGACCGCTGCGAGGAGACTGGTCTAACCCCCAAGGTAAGTTTAAAAAACTGAAAAGAAAGGTTAGTGAACTTTTTAATACATTTTTTTTCACAGAGACTTACCTTAATGGGTTCCCCTGAAGGTCTTCCAGGTAATTTTTTTTTTCCAATCATTTTTATTTGAAAATCTTTGACCCTCTGTGGGCCCGACTCCATCCTCTGTGACATTTGGGCGGCAAGAACCTTTGCCGCTGAGATTGGGAGCTCCCATCCGCTCCAGCCCAGTTTGATGGCGTACGTCGCTCATTTGCCACTGGCCCAACTTTTAAATTATTTTTGATCCATTTCCTGCCCAAAGTGCCGCCCGGTCTCTCGGACCCCAAGGTGCACTGCATTGTCTCAGCAAAGCCCTTGCCTTGTCTGTCTGTTCTCATGAATGTAAAATATCCCATGGTATTAAGCACAAAAGAATAAGGGAGTTCTCCCTGTGTGCTGGAAAACAGTCAAGCCTCAACGAACACCACCAAAAACAGATTAACTGGATAGTCATCTCATTTGCTGTTGTGGGAGTTTGCTGTGTGTAAATTGGTTGCTGTGTTTGCCTACACAACAGTGATTACCCGTCAAAAATAATTAATTGGCTGTGAAGTGCTTTGGAACAGCCTGAGGATATATATATATATGCTATATAAATGCAAGTTTATTCATTCTTTCATTGTAACAAACATGGGATAAATTCAAGGGACAGTGCTATTAGCTGCAGAAATGGAATCCCTGCCAATATGCAGATTCATTGTAATTCCATTGATTTCAGAATTCAATCCATCAAAGCATCATTTCAGTGAGAATCGTGTCAAACTCCATTGCTAGCCTGCCAGGAATCTGTCCTGATTCTATGTAGGAATCCCAACAAATTAGTGCTCAAACATGTCACTTTACAAGTAACTTGTTGTGGGGATGTGCCCAGAAGGCATTGGATTGGACCTACCCACATTCATTTTATTTACAACCAGTGGAGAGAGGAGATCTTCATTCTGTCAGTATGGGCTGAATTCAAACAAAGTGGTTATAAATACAATATACATGCTATCTGTACCACCCGTTCCCTTGGAACCTCCTCTTCCCCTTCCTCCACCCCAATCAATTGAACTCAATCTCCTGTCCCCCATTGATACATCTGTTAAGTATGGAAGAACCACTCAAGACTGAGTACAGTGAGCTAAAACTGATGTGACCTTAGTCTCTGTAATACAATTCCAGAGTGCCTAAGCAGCATGGCAGACAACCTTTTATACTCCCTTGCACAAGGTGTGCAGGTGACCCTTGGGCCTCCAACAGTTGCGCCCTCTGGTGGTAAGTCTTACACAGTTACAATGTTTACATACATAACAACATCAACTTCCACCATTGTCTTCTGTCAATGGTGTGAAATCTTCCAGAGTTCATCCAATTGAAAAGAGCAGGAAACGTTGGGCGAGGGGGCGGGGGGGGGAGGGGGGTGATTTTAACGTGGGAGAGCACGCGGGTTTGGGTGTGGGTGGGTGTGGGGTGAATTCTCGGAAAAATGCCAGCACTTTGGGAAGCTGGTTCTAACCTGCCGACTTACACGATGAACCGCAGCGGGTTAGACCGGGTGCGAGCCAACCCCTTCTGGAAAGGTGTGTTGTCAATCTCAATATGTTAATCTCTTAATTGCAGCACTATTAACGAGGGTTGCGGAATTTAACTTTGGCTCCACGGGTTTCCCGGGCTTCCTGGAAGTTGCCAGTGAAAGCTAGGTGAGAAGAAAATGAGAATTGAAGGGGCTGCAGCGATGACAGGGAACATTGCCAATAAGTACTGAGTACTCACAGCTACTTTCCTACCTGCTTGTGCGGAAAGGGTTTGTTCACAGTACTTGTGCTGAGAAGTAACTTTGCACATTTTGGAAGTTACTTCTCACACTAGAGGTGGGTTTGGGAGGTCTGATCTTCAGTTTGGAGCTGTAATTTATCATATCAGCATGGGTGCTGCTTATGCTGTGTTACTTTGGACCTCAGATGACCACCCGCAGTAGCAGCAGCACCAGGAGCAGCAGGACCTGCACCAGCAATACCCTGCTGCTCACATACCTGTAGCTGCACAGGAGAGAGTGGATCAGCAGAGAGATGCAGCTCACAGGAGGCCAATACCCGACACACAGGGTCTACAGGCAGAGGATAAGCTTCCTCGACATGTCAGAACACCAGAGTCTCAGGAGGCTCAGGGTGTTGCATCAGATGGTGGCAGGCATTTGCAGCCTGCTGGAACAAGACCTGCTGCCAACTGGACCTGGTGGCCATGCTTTAACATTGGCTGCCAAAGTCATCGGCGTCCTCAATCTTTTTGCCTTTGGATCCTTCCAGGGCTCATCTGGAGATATTTGCAGGACCTCGCAGCCGGTGGCACACAAATCCATAAGACAGGTGACTCTTTGCTGCTTCGCCAGGGCCAGCAATTATGCCAAGTTTGCCTGTGATGATGCCAGTCAGAATGAGCAGGTGCCCGGGTTTGTGACTCTGGTTGGCTTGCCACAGGTGCATCATCATCATCAGCATCATAGGCAGTCCCTCGAAACACGGATGACTTGCTTCCACACCAAACAAGGATGAGTTCACAGGTGTTTCAATGAAGGCCCTAATATTCCAGGTCCCAAACTACATCCTGAAGGGTGGAAGATGCCTGTGCGTGGATTTTTTTAACGTGGGGTGGCCGTTGCACACCAGCCACCACACGGGCTTGACAGAGCTAGGTCTTGGTCCAGTGGCAAGGGTTATGCAAGACAACCGGAGACCTGCTCTGCTGCACGGACCTAGTGCGCACACATATCGCAGTGTGGGCTGGTCCGTGCAGGGTGTCATCGACTGCATGCACCTGGCAGTAAGGTACCCAGGAGTGTTTGCCGACCGCAAGTCCTTCCACTCCATCAATGTACAGCTGGTGTGCAACTGCAAAAAGAACTTTACGCAGGTGTGCGCAAGATTCCCGGGCAGCTACCATGATGCTTTCATTCTGCGGCAGTCCACCCTCCCAAAAGTCTTCCCACCTGGAAGCAGAGCGGCTGCTTGGAGACAAGGGATACCCACTTAAAACGTGGCTGATGACACCTTCAGAAACTCAAGGACTGAGGCACAGTAGCGATACAACGAATGCCATATGACCACCAGATATGTCATCGAACAAGCCAACAGCATGCTGAAGCTGCGCTTCACTGGCCTAGACAGATCTGAAGGCACCTTTCAGTACGCACAAGCCAGGGTCTCCAGAATGGTTGCGGTGTGTTGCGCTCTGCACAACATTGCACAGCAGCGAGGTTTGGACCGACAAGAGGAAAAAGGCGCAGAGCACAGAGCCTCCTTGGACGATTTTGAGGAGGAGGAGGAAGACGAGGAGGAGGGGGAAGAGGAGGAGAACGCAGAAGGATGTGTGCAATGCTCCACCAGTGGTGCACATTGCTGTCCGGGTTGCTTGGCTGCCCTCATTATTGTAAGGTTCACTTAGATTCCACTAGTCCATCTAACAACCAGATGCAAAAACAGCTTTTGCTGCCCTCTCCCTCCCCCCACCAATGCCACTAACACAAAGCAGTCCAGCAAATGACCAGGCCTTAGATGATTCACTAGGCTGATTCCAGAGATGAGGGGGTTACCTTATGATGATAGATTGAGTAGACTGGGTCTTTACTCGTTGGAGTTCAGAAGGATGAGGGGTGATCTTATAGAAACATTTAAAATCATGAAAGGGATAGACAAGATAGAGGCAGAGAGGTTGTTTCCACTGGTAGGGGAGGCTAGAACTAGGGGGCACAGCCTCAAAATACAGGGGAGCCAATTTAAAACCGAGTTGAGAAGGAATTTCTTCTCCCAGAGGGTTGTGAATCTGTGGAATTCTCTGCCCAAGGAAGCAGTTGAGGCTAGCTCATTGAATGTATTCAAGTCACAGATAGATAGATTTTTAACCAATAAGGGAATTAAGGGTTACGGGGAGCGGGCGGGTAAGTGGAGCTGAGTCCACGGCCAGATCAGCCATGATCTTGTTGAATGGCGGAGCAGGCTCGAGGGGCTAGATGGCCTACTCCTGTTCCTAATTCTTATGCTCTTATGTTATGTTCTCCCTTTAACAGCCCTCCGCTGAATGGCATTAATTCATGTCTTCCCATTCATTTGCCAGCCAGCAACCAAGAATGGGCAAGATGTGGAAGTGATGCAAAAACAATCATATTTATGTGGCTCACATATAAAACAGAAATTTAACATTCTAACAATGTGTACCATGTGCACACCCTTGTGTGACTACAAATCTTTACTCTTCCTTTTCCTACCATGGCTAGGAGGTGCAACCCCTGTGGCTTCAGCAGAGGCAAAGGCAGGCTGCTCAGATCCCTGCTTTAGCAGCTGAGATGATCTTGGCCGATGTCCTCTGTGTTTTTTAAGCCTGTGATGGCCCCGCCAAAGACTGCTCCACTTGCACCTGTGCAGGGTCAGATTCAGCTATTGAGACACCAGGCAGCCTGTGGGGTACTGACTGCGGGGTACAAGGGGTGGGCAAAAACTGAGGAGTACAAGTGTTTTGAGCAGAGTTCTCTCTTCCATGTCCCCTTTCACCATCATCCCTCTCATTGCCCACCCACAAGTCCCCGTTAGCACTGTGCTGGAGAGCACTTTGTTGCAGACCATTGGTGCGGTGAACGGCCATGGCTAGGGTATCAGTCATCCGATATTCATAGTGTGCAAGCCATTGGTGAATGCCTACATGCATTCGTGCGATTGCCACGTTTGATACTCCATCCAGGTTGCCATTCTTTCCATGGACAAAGACATCATCGCAAAGGCCTGCGACATCAGCCACTCATGCTTGAGATGGATTCCTCCAATCTCTCTGCAAATTTGCACAGTGCAACTGAAACGCCTGCCAGTCCATTGCACAGTCTCTGTTGCTGCTCCAAAAGTATCCTGTTCATCGACGGTCCCCGAGGCACAGCATCTGCATCCAATGGAGCAGAGCTTGGAATGTCCTGTGGCTTCCGATGCAAACTCTCCACCATCTGCACATACTCACTCGTGATGTGTGAGTCACCAGGTGAAAACCCAACTATCTGCTTTACTGGTCCCACGGAAGTATGATTATCTGAGCTGGTGCATGGTCTGCATGAATCTTGTGATGGTGCACATTCAGAGGGCTTGACCTCCTCTGAGGAGCCATCGTCATCCTCCTGGACCACTTGCTGTGGGACACGTGAAGGCCCTGTGGGAGATGAATGACATGATGAGTACTGTCAAGGTAAGAAAGTTTACCGTATCATTTTACACGATCATATTTCAATCGCTGTTGCCATCAAGCCAACACGAGTGAGTGTTGTATGCCACATGGCTGTCTGATATTCTGTCACCAGGTAGCTGGGAGGCCCCCATCTTCGATGCCCAGGCATGCCCAGACTCCACTGATTTCCACCGCCTTCTCCTCTGCACTTGTTAGCTGTGAGATCTGTGGAGGGCCACATCCAGTTCTCTGGCTCTCCCTCGTGTTCTGTGCTCTCTTCTCCTCTAAGAAGGGAAATAAGAGTTATGGTAAGTGTTGAACGGATGGATGGAGAGCATTTGTTGAGGATGACTATGAGGGAGAGACATGACATTGCATAAGGATGAGGGTGATTGTCAGTGGTGAATAGACGGATGGAATGTGAGGCATAGACAGAGAGGGATGGGTGTACCTACAAGGTAAGTTGGAGTGAGGAGTGACGTTCTAGAGTAGGCTTGAGAAGGCAGAGTGAGGGGGTTGGGTGATGCGCACATTAGGATGTAGGTGAATGTGCCATTGGTCTCGCCTTTCCTTCCCTGCTTAGGTCATTGAACCACTTCCTACATTGTATCCAGGTGGAGAGGCACCAACAAAGCTGGAGTACGACTCGTTCCAGGAATCCTCCTGACATCGGAGAGTCTGAAGAGGACTGGTGGGAAGGTGAACAGGACGCAGATGCCTCTCAGGCCTGTAGCTGAGCTCGAACTTCCTTGCTCTTCTGCTGGCAGCAGGCCTTGCCAGTGGGGGGTGTCCACGCCAGTAATATCAGTGGGCCACGTTAATGGTTTGGGACAGGAAATACCAGCACACTTGTTGCCGTCTGAGTCTCACATGAAGTGTACTGCTCCTGTCCCCTGCCAGGTTAGAGGACTCTCAGCAAAATTGTCTCCCTTGTCATTTTGTTTGGTGACTTTTGACAATTAGGAAATATTTATACAGAACTTTCTCTTGGGAGATTAGAAGTGTGGAGCAGAACCCAATATAGGATATGCATGTGCTTTGTGGAAGGAGCGGTTTTGACCTCTTCCTATGTGGTTTCTAACACCCTCATGTTGAAATGAAAGAAGAATGGCATCCTTTTAAACATGAAACATTTCTCGCTGTTTCAAAGGTATAATGCATATGACAATTCAGAGAAAACAGGCTTTTCAAAAAATGACAGACTTTGACATGGTATTTTGCTGATAGGTGAAGAGGTGTTCTGCTTTGGTACATTACTGTATCTATGAGGACTGGTCCCATTTCTTCACTGTGCAGCAGAACCCTGATTCTGCAATTGGATCTCCAGGTCAGATACTTTAAGATCTTTTATTCCTTTACTTTGGCTGACAAACTTTCAGGACCGTTGTCCAGTGTTACCATGGCACTCAGTTGTGGATCATAAGCATCTATTTACAATGCTGCTGCTTTGGGATGTTCTGAGATAGATAGCCCACAACCCCGGAGACAGGTTCTCCACTCCTCACCGATTGCCTTTCTTCCTGACTTGCCGAACTACAACAAAACTAGAGCAGTACTTTTTGTCTGTCTGTGTCCCTCCTTCTGACTAACCAACATGCCTTATGAAAAGTGTTCATCACTGAAAATTAACAGTCTTTGGTTCACATCTTGCTACTTCTATATAGGTGATAGATGTGCAGGAGCATCGGCGGGGGACTTGGTAAAGCAGAGGAGCGGGAAGGTTGTGGCGGAGGTGCAGCGAGTGATCGAGGTGGAGGAGCAACGAGGGATCGTGGCTGAGATTTGGTGGGTGATCGTGACGGAGGTTCAGCGAATGTTTGGTGTGGTGGTGTGGTGGGAGATCGTGGCGGAGGTGCGCCGAATGTTTTGTGGCGGAGGTGCGGTGGGAGATCGTGGCGGAGGTGCGGCGAATATTGGTGGCGGAGGAGTGGCGAGAGATCATGGCGGAGGTGTGGCAAATAAGGGTACGGGGCCCAGAAGAGCCAAGGGCAGCACCGCCCAGCCCACACTGCGATATGTGTGCGCACTAGGTCCGTGCAGCAGGGCAGGTCTCCAGTCGTCCTGGTTAACCCTTGCCACTGGATAAAGGCCTAGCTCTGTCAGCCCCGTGTGGTGGCTGATATGCAACGGTCATCACACGTTAAAAAAATCCACGCACAGGCATCTCCCACCCCTTCAATTGGAGTTCAGGACTGGAACATCGGGTCCTTCATTGAAACATCTGTGAACTCATGTGGAAGCAAGTCATCCTCGTTCGAGCGACCACCTATGATGATGATGATAGGTGAACCATCTCTCATGCTGGCACTTACCTCAGGCTGTTATTGATCCTGTGTCTGGAGCTTATGGTGTAGGGTACAATTCCAGTACAGCCATGGGAAGGCCACATGGTTCACATGCCTGACACGAGACTCCCTAGGCAAATGCTTTATGCGGAGCTCCTTCACGGCAAACGAGCCAAAGATGGGCAGCGGAAACGTTACAAGGACATCCTCAAAGGCTCCCTGGTAAAGTGCAACATCGCCACTGACACGTAGGAGACCCTAGCCGAAGACAGCCCTAGGTGGAGAAAGTGCATCCGGGAGGACATTGAGCTCTTCGAATCTCAACGCCGAGAGCGTGAAGAGGTCAAGCGCAGGCAGCGGAAGGAGCGTGCGGTAAACCAGTCCCACCCACCCCCTTCCCTCGGCGAATATCTGTCTCACCTGTGACAGAGTCTGTGGCTCTCATATCGAACTGTTCAGCCACCAAAGAACTCACTTCAGGAGTGGAAGCAAGTCTTCCTCGATTCTGAGGGACTGCCTATGATGATGATGACAGCCGAAAATGAGCTTGAACAGTATCCTGGGATTTAAGTGTGCAATGGAATTCAGAAGTGTAAAGGTTACATTTCATGCAATTCTACAGAGTTTCTGATTGTTCAGAAGGATAGTTATTCACTGTGTAACAACAGAGAGCTGCTGTTTATTGAACAGGGTAAGGATTACTCACTGCACTGCTACAGAGATGCTGGGACTGATTTTCCTGGGATCAACGCCTGAGAAATGCCTGCGATAGATGCAGGCCAAACGTTCCCAGCCTTCCATCTCATTTTCCCATAGTTTTGCCAGAAGAAACAGGCTTTGTAATCTTGGCTGAAGCCCCTTTATGGTTGGAGGTAAGTTCCTTGTTTTTGTTTTTTAAGGGACAGCAGGCCAGGGATCGGCGGGAGGGCTTTGGCTGCTGATCTCCTACAGCAGCCAGAAGACCTCCAACCACGCAGCCAATGTCTCTGATGCAGGCTTCTGAGGCCTGCAGAAATGATCAACATTCCTGCCCCACTTTCTGGTACAAAGCACCGCGAGGATGGAGGCCTGCACTGGGGGATCTACTGGGCCATGATAATGACCTGACCGACTGAGCTTTGGAGATCACAGGCCTGGATAGGTGCAGTGCATGTTGGATGTGCGGCACCTACCCACTGCCCAGTAACAAAGCTTCCAGGAAAATCAGCCTCTGTATATTTAACAGGGTAAGAATTATGACTGAGTTAAAGCACAGTAGTGCATTAACCAATGCACTGAGAATAATCCAAATTAAGTGCATTGGTGTCCATTTTTCATGTTGACATTTACCTATTTTAATCAGCTTCCCTCTTTTGATCCGGTCCATAATCCGGATAGGAGAGCAAAACCGATTTGGTGTTATGAAGGACAGAACTTCAGTCAAGAATAAATTGTTTTTTTCTCCCTTACCAACTATCCGCCCTCCTCTCTTGCTGTTGGACAGCTCCATGGAAACCTGCCATCCTCCAGTCCCTTACTTAAGTGATCACTCTTTTTTTCATGAGCCTCGACAGTGGGCCTGAAATCCCGGCCTCACCGGGTGCGTAAGGAATGTGTACGGATCTGGCAAGGCCTCGCAAAAGCAAGTTTTTGCCGTGCAATGTGCATGCGCTGAAAACCAGCTTTTCCAATCTGTCAAATTCTGGCTCGACAGATCCAACGCATCTCGGCAGCAAGGACATTCGCGGGGCAAGATTGCGCTATTTGCCCAACTCTTGCTCTGCGAATGTCCTTAAAACTCTTGCACCTGGTAAAAGCAGGAGCATTGCCTACTTTTACCAGCGTAAGAGTTATAAAACATAGAAAAATAAAATTTAAAACCACATTTTACTGTTAAAAACCCTGCCCATTAAGGTACGTTTATTTTAAACTTTAATTACAAACTACTAAAAAATTCAAACAATATATATTTTTTCTAACACATTTATTAACTTTAATTTAAAGTTAAATATATGATTTTCCCCCCCTATTTTATATTTGTGTTTTGGTGCTGGGGGCGGGGGGGGCGGGGGGGCGGTGTTTCTCATTCAGAACTCCTACTTACAGAGTTCCCATTATTATGAATGAGAATACTTTACCTTGATTGGCTGTCCAGTGCCACATGACTCCAGCGTCTCCCTGCGCATCTGCAAGACATGCACGCGCTCCGACGCGCAGAGAGAGGAGGCCTCCGACCAGGATCGCTGGAGGGCACAGCAGCAAAAGGTAGGTGCGGATCTTTTTTACTATTTTCTGGCGAGCGCCCGGGGGAAGACCTGCACTGGGACTTCAGGCCCAGTGAATGTTAACCATCCAGTGTTCTGACCCACACTTTCACACATAGTTATCTGCTGAGGCATATTGAGGTAAGAGTTTATGAAGCGATGGTTAGTCCTAGGTTATTATTTGGATCTGAGTGCTGGAACATGAGAAAAGTTGACGAGCAAAAGATTTTGTCGCCGAGAGCATGCAGAAATCAAGTGCAGACAGTGGGAAGAGCGTGCGGCAAACCAGACTCCCCAGCCACCCTTTCCTTCAACCACTGTCTGCCCCACCTGTGACAGAGACTGTAATTCCTGTATTGGACTGTACAGCCACCTGAGAGCTCACTTTCAGAGCGGAAGCAAGTCTTCCTCAATTCTGAGGGACTGCCTATGATGATGACTAACAGCAAGAGGTATAGTTGTTGAGAGGAATCCTGGGAGTATCTAGGATGCAAAGAATCAAGAATGACATAATAAAAAAACCTAAGAAAGGCAACGGCGATGGCTTGGGTATGTTTCAAGAATGGCAACAACTAGAATACATTTCATGGCACTGCATGCAGAGGTACATGGAGCAAGAAGCACTGGATAGACAATGTCAAGAGTAATTTGTCACAGAATGGGATACGGTTGGCTGAAGTGGCCAGGTTAGTTTGAACTGCCAACAATGGAGTGAATTCATTTTGACCCATCATTATCGGTTATCGGACGAGAATTTAGTTGTAGTTGTATATTGAGGCTACTTCCAATTGCTGCTATCCCTGATAATATCTAACTCAGTACTGACCAGGTTTCGAAGGGGAGACCTGGTCTGTATGGCTCAGTACCACACGACGAGATAAACTCTTTGGGTCATCGGGAGAACATGGTCCTTTCCATAAAAGTACTTCCTCAAACTTAGAACTCTTTCACTGTGTGATACTACACTTGGTCTATTTGAAGGCTAACCCCTTAGTCCTGAGAATTCTAAGGTGGCAGCCTATTGCGTCCTCAGGCTCACACAAGCTAATGGTAAGAAGTGCTCCAGGGAGCCCCACCCACACAAATTTAATTTGGTACTGAGCCATACAGAGCAGGACGATCCCAGGTTTTTTTCTGTGCTAACTTAGCGGGCCTCAGTCAGGGCAGCAGTGAGGATACTGCAATTGGCTGCACCACTATTAGGTTGGGAAGAGGAAATTAGCCAGAGTTTCCGGCCCTGATTGCTAACCAGTGACTCCTGTGGGCAAATGGGTGGCATCAAGTTAGGCTGGAATTAAATAACAGGATAGTTGACAAGCCGACTGCTGATGTTCAGTGTCTGGGCTCACACGTGAAGAATGGTCAGTTTGGTGGGGTATCGGAGGGTGCGGGGTATCAGTCGAACAAATTTTCAAGATGAATTAGTACCTTCAGGAGAGGAGGGAAATAAAAATCAGGGTGAAATCAATAACAGTGCCTTAGAATCTGCCATGAGTTTCCAGTAACACAGGAGCACACCAGAAAGATAACTGCAAGAGAGAGCAAAACCACCAGAGAATACTTAGAGAACACAATGATAGCCATATAGCTTGGAGCCGAGCAGCACTAGATAGGGTTAATGGCTTCAAGTGGTCAATAGACAAATGCGCATTTTATATAATACAAAAAAAGGCAGTGGTTGCTATGGGAACTCGAGGCAGTAGATCTCATTACCGGGGTAGGTTGCATTATCCTCTCTAAGGACTTTCTCTTTTCCATTATTTTTTACCAAAGGTCAGATGTCCTTCGAGGGGGCCGGGATAAGTCTGGAAAAGGTGAAACATATTCATGAATGAATTCCCTTGGTGAAGTCGGGAATAATTCTTCATTTATTTTTCTTTCCTTTGCACCAGTGCGTCTAGAAATAAAGATCTTCAACCAAATCAACGCTTCAGAAAATAGGTTCATTTAGCTTGAAGTAACAGAGCTTTTCGGCGCACAAACTGCCCGCTTCATTTCAAAAAATCTTGGGCTGCCCTCCCCTGTCGCGCCACCCACCCCCATCACTGCATGACCCTGAAAATGTGTGTTGTATTTAAATGGGATGGAAATGATTGAATCCGTACAGTTTTGGTTCGGTTGTGGAGGGATCAGTATTGCTGGCTGTAGGCCGGCCTCTCTCCCTTTTTTCGCTCTGTCTCTTGTTTCTAGACAGAGCGTCACCACGGATACACATCAACTCTGTCAGCACAATTCATTCTTCGAGGAAGGCAGCACATTTATTTCTCACAAGAGTCACAAGTGTGAATTGTCAAGGAAGCAGCTTTAGTGCGAGCAATTGAAAAGCATGGTCGCTAGGTGCGGTTTTCTCGATTGAATACGAGCATTGGTGGACTGATCTAAAAGGTGGCTTGCGCAGCTAGAGAATGAGAGTTGTGCAGTACACCGGAGAGTGTTTACAGTGAGGGGTATATCGGAGAGTGCTTACAGTGAGGGTGTGAGGCACATGATGATGATGATGATGATGATAGTGAGGGTGTAGGGCACATCACTATTACAGTGAGGGGTGTGAGGTATATCAGTATTACAGTGAGGGTGTGGGGCACATCAGTATTACAGTGAGGGGTGTGAGGTATATCAGTATTACAGTGAGGGTGTGGGGCACATCAGTATTATAGTGAGGGGTGTGAGGTATATCAGAGTGTTACAGTGTGGGGTATATTGGAGAGTGTTTACAATGAGGAGTGTGAGGCACATCAATATTACAGTGAAGTGAGGCATATCAGTATTACAGTGAAGGGTGTGAGATATATCAGAGTGTTACTGTGATGGCGTGAGGTACATCAGTATTACAGTCAGGGATGTGGTTTATATTAGAGTATTACAGTGTGGGATATCTTGGAGAGTGTTTACAGTGAGGGGTATGAGGTACTTCAGTATTACAGTGAGGGGTCTGAGGTATATCAGCATTACAGTGAGTGGTGTGAGGTATATCAGTATTACAGTGAGTGGAGTGAGGTATATCAGTATTACAGTGAGGGTATGAGATAAATCAGTATTGCAGTCAGATGTGTGGAGTATATCAGAGAATGTTACTGTGAGGGTATATCAGAGAGCATTACATTGAGGGATGAGGCTAAATCAAAGAAAGCTACAGCGAGATGTGTGAGATGTATTAGAGAATGTTACAATGAGATATGTGGGATATTTCAGAATGTTATTACTGAAGGTCTTAAATTCCTGTTCGGCTTTTGTTTTTCTTCAGACAGTATCTATTTTTGGAGTTCATTAACAACACATTTAGTGTGAAACCCCCTGTTTTGACAGGGAGAAATATTTATCCACTTTACCATTGGTGTTACTGTTGTGTATCTGTAAAGCATGCACTCCCATGTTCCGCCACCAGGGAGCTCATCCCCTGAAGTCCCAAGGGATCCCAGTATCCCTTGGGAGACCTGTATATAAGCCGGCCCCTAAGGCCTATTCCTCACTCTGGAGTGTATAATTAAAGACTGAGGTCACTGTTACTTTAACCTCCCTGTGTGCAGCCTCATCTGTGTTAGGAACACAATAACTGCCGATGAGAATATGAATCCAACACAAAGATGCAGCAAACTGTGGTCATCCCTGGAGAAGTTCTTGGAGGGTGAGGACTGGGAAGCCTATATCGAATGGCTAGACCAGTATTTTGTAGCCAACGGAGAAGACGGAGAAGGAAGCGCTGCAAAAAGGAGAGCGGTCCTCCTCACAGTCTGCAGGGCACCGACCTACAGCCTCATGAAGAATCTGCTGGCTCCGGTGAAACCCACAGATAAGTCGTATGAGGAGCTGTGTACACTGGTACGGGAGCATCTTAACCCGGGGGAGAGCGTGCTGATGGCGAGGTATCAGTTCTACACGTGCCAGCAATCTGAAGGTCAGGAAGTGGTGAGCTACATCGCTGAGCTAAGGCGACTTGCAGGACAATGTGAGTTTGATGGCTACCTGGAGAAAATGCTCAGAGACTTTTTTGTACTGGGCATTGGCCACGAGACCATCCTACGAAAACTTTTGACTGTAGAGACACGGATTCTCAGTAAGGCCATTGCGATAGCACAGGTGTTTATGTCCACCAGTGATAACACCAAACAAATCTCTCAGCACACAAGCGCTAGCAATGTTCATAAATTAACTGGAACTGTGTTTGCGAGCAGAAATGTACAGGGCAGAACCCACGAGTCTGCAACTGCCAGCAGGCCTCAGGTGACCCAGATGACTCAGAGTCCCCAACAAATGATGAATGCAAGGCAATTCACACCTAGTTGGTGTTGTGGAGGCTTCCATTCAGCTTATTCATGCTGCTTCAAAGGGTATGTTTGCAAGAGCTGTGGAACAATGGGGCACCTCCAATGAGCTTGCAAACGAGCTGCAAGCTCTGCAAAACCTGCTAACCACCACGTGGCAGAGGAAGATCGGTCCATGGTGGATCAAAGCAATTTCGAGCCTCAGAGAGAGGAGGCAGATGCTGAAGTACACGGGGTGCACACATTTTCTGTGAAATGTCCACCTATAATGCTAAACGTAAAATTGAATGGCTTACCCGTAGCCATGGAACTGGACACTGGCGCTAGCCAATCCATCATGAGTAAGAAGATGTTTGAGAGACTGTGGTGCAACAAGGCATTCAGACCAGCTCTGAGCCCCATCCACATAAAACTGAGAATGTACACCAAAGAGCTAATCACTGTCCTGGGCAGCGCCATGGTCAAGGTCACCAACGAGGGCACGTGCATGAACTGCCACTCTGGATTGTCCTGGGCGATGACCCCACACTTCTTGGAAGGAGCTGGCTGGGCAAAATCCACTGGAACTGGGATGACATCCGAGCACTATCACATGTTGATGAGGCCTCATGTACCCAGGTTCTCAACAAATTTCTTTCCCTTTTTGAGTCAGGCATTGGAAACTTTTCTGGGGTGAAGGTGCGGATCCATTTGGTCCCAGAGGCACGACCCATTCACCACAAGGCACGAGCAGTACCTCACATGAGGGAGAGAGTGGAAATCGAGCTGGACAGGCTGCAATGCGAGGGCATCATCTCCCCAGTGGAATTCAGTGAGTGGGCCAGCCCGATTGTTCCAGTACTCAAAAGTGATGGCACGGTCAGGATTTGCGGCGATTATAAAGTAACTATTAATCGTTTCTCGCTACAGGACCAATACCCGCTACCTAAGACAGATGACCTATTTGCGACGCTGGCAGGAGGCAAGACGTTCACCAAGCTCGACCTGACTTTGGCCTACATGACGCAGGAGGGGGAGGAGTCTTTGAAGGGCCTCACCTGCATCAACATGCACAAGAGACTGTTCATCTACAACAGATGCCCGTTTGGAATTCGGTCGGCTGCAGCGATCTTCCAGAGAAACATGGAGAGCCTATTCAAGTCGGTACCACGCACGGTGGTCTTTCAGAACGACATATTGGTCACGGGTCGGGACACCGCCGAGCACCTACAAAATCTGGAGGAGGTCCTCCAGCGACTGGATCACGTAGGGCTGCGGCTGAAGAGGTCGAAATGTGTCTTCGTGGCAACAGAAGTGGAGTTTTTGGGGAGAAAGATCGCGGCGGACGGCATTTGGCCCACAGACGCCAAGACAGAGGCTATCAGGAACGCGCCCAGGCCACAGAATGTCACGGAACTGCAGTCGTTCCTAGGACTCCTTAACTATTTTGGTAACTTCCTACTGGGGATAAGCACCCTTTTAGAGCCCTTACATGTGTTATTGCGCAAAGGTAAGAACTGGGTATGGGGAAAAAAAAAAATTGCTTTTGAGAAAGCCAGAAACATTTTGCAGATGACACAAAGATTAGTGGGAAAGCGGGTTGTGTAGAGGACACAGAGAGGCTGCAAAGAGATTTAGATAGATTAAACGAATGGGCTAAGGTTTGGCAGATGGAATACAATGTTGGAAAATGTGAGGTCATCCACCTTGGAAAAAAAAACAGTAAAAGGGAATATTATTTGAATGGGGAGAAATTACAACATGCTGCAGTGCAGAGGGACCTGGGGTCCTTGTGCATGAATCCCAAAAAGTTAGTTTGCAGGTGCAGCAGGTAATCAGGAAGGCGAATGGAATGTTGGCCTTCATTGCGAGAGGGATGGAGTACAAAAGCAGGGAGGTGTTGCTGCAACTGTACAGGGTATTGGTAAGGCCGAGGGCCATGTTTGCCACCCACGGCCTGCCTGACATACTGGTCAGTGACAACGGGCCATGTTTCACCAGTGCCGAATTTAAAGAATTCATGACCCACAATGGGATCAAACATGTCACCTCGGCCCCGTTTAAACCAGCCTTCAATGGACAGGCAGAGCGGGCAGTACAAACCATCAAACAGAGCCTTAAACGAGTCACAGAAGGCTCACTCCAAACCCTCCTGTCCCGAGTACTGTTCAGCTGCTGCACGAGACCCCACTCACGCATAGGGGTGCCCCCGGCTGAACTACTCATGAAAAGGACACTTAAAACCAGACTCTCGCTGGTTCACCCCAACCTGCATAATCAGGTAGAGAGCAGGCGGCAGCAACAAAATGTAAACGATGGTCACGCCACTGTGTCACGGGAAATTGTTCTGAATGACCTTGTGTATGTGCTAAACTATGGACATGGTCCCAAGTGGATCGCGGGCATGGTGATAGCTAAAGAAGGGAATAGGGTGTTTGTAGTCAAACTAGACAATGGACAAATTTGCAGAAAGCACCTGGACCAAACGAGGCTGCAGTTCACAGACTGTCCTGAACAACCCACAGCAGACACCACCTTTTTCAAGCCCACAACACACACCCAAAGGATCAACGACACCACGCCGGACCAGGAAATCGAACCCATCACGCCCAACAGCCCAGCAAGGCCAGGCTCACCCAGTAGCCCTGCAGGGCCAACAACACGCCAGCCCAGCGAGGGCCACAGCCAACACACCAGAACAGACATTTGTACCGAGGCAGTCCACCAGGGAAAAAAAGGCTCCAGACCGCCTCACCTTGTAAATAGTTTTCACTTTGACTTTTGGGGGGAGGGAGTGATGTTGTGTATCTGTAAAGCATGCACTCCCATGTTCCGCCACCAGGGAGCTCATCCCCTGAAGTTCCAAGGGATCCCAGCATCCCTTGGGAGCACTGTATATAAGCCAGCCCATATTTCCTATTCCTCACTCTGGAGTGTCTTATTAAAGACTGAGGTCACTGTTACTTTAAACTCCCTGTGTGCAGCCTACCTACCACCAAAGACCGGGCTGATTCCTCCGATGTATCTTTCATTGCTTCACTTTCACACTAATTTATCAGCCTGTTAACTGTTAACAATGTCAACTTCAGATTTCAACTCTGCTGTGGAGTAAACTATTTTAGTGCGGTTCAGATCAAAATACCGGGACTGAAAGTCTTTGATCTCCTCGATCATAGAGGGGTGAAACGCGGGTGCATCTCCATGTTGAGGGTAGGATTTTAGAGTGGGGCATCTTTAGGCTAGGGTTACACCATGTTTGCATTGTGATGAAATTTCTGGTCTGTTGAGAAGATCGGTTTCCTACACCGGCACCATCACCAGTGCATGTATGCAAATGAGATGGGTGGCATGAAGTGACTTTCTGTCACTTCCATTCCCATTGGACATCATTACGTTTGGTGCCACTTATGGAGCAGATAAATGAAATGGAGCTTGTCAAGATCAGACCCAACTGATGGAAGTGATCCATTTAAAGGAGCTTACTGTTTGGACAACTTGTGCTCATATCTTAAGTTTGCCGGCATATTTCAGGATTAGTTCTTCTTGCTCTGGGAGCTCCTGAGCTCCACGTTAAACTGCCAGAGTGAGGGACTCTGTGGTCATTAAAGAGTCATCATTCAGCATCATTGTGAAAACCTCACAAAAGATATCTCCTTCTTCCTTCTCATTCTGATCATTTGTCTTTCTTCTCCCCCCCAACCACCCCACATCTCTCCACCCCTCTCCCCCCTCCCCCTTCGATGCGCTGAATCTATGGAAATAAAAGGAAATAAGGAAAGCATGGGTGTGTAGCACCTAGCGAGGGTAACGCGGTAGGACAGTCCATCGGCACATTAGTTCCGTAAGGTGCTGTAGAAGTCCAGGTTCTGCTTTGTGCCCACTCACCTGCAGCTGCCACTTGCCCACCAACTTCTCCAGCTCTTCCATCTCTCCCTTACTTTGCCAGAACATCAATAGGCTGCTCCTCAAAATCCATGATTTCCCTTATATCCAGGGTCCCCTATACCTCTTGGATATTAACATAAGAACATAAGAAATAGGAGCAGGAGTTGGCCATTTGGCCCCTCGAGCCTGCTCCGCCATTTAATATCGTGGCTGATTTGACCATGGACTCAGCTCCACTTCCCTGCCCGCACCCCTTTATTCCCTTATCGCTGAAAAATCTGTCTATCTCCGCCTTAAAAATATTCAATGACCCAGCCTCCACAGCTCTCTGGGCAGAGAATTCCATAGATTTACAACCCTCTGAAAGAAAAAATTCCTTCTCATCTCAGTTTTAACTGTGCAGCCTCTTATTCTGAGATGATGTCCGCTAGTTTTAGTTTCCCCTATGAGTGGAAATATCCTCTCTGCATCCATCTTGTCGAGCCCCCTCATTATCTTATATGTTTCGATAAGATCACCTCTCATTCTTCTGAACTCCATTGATTATAGACCCAACCTGCTCAACCTATCTTCATAAGTCAACCCCCTCATCTTCGGAATCAACTTAGTGAACCTTCTCTGAACTGCCTCCAATGCAAGTATATCCTTCCTTAAAGACAGAGACCAAAACTGCACGCATTACTCTAGGTGTGGCCTTACCAATACCCTGTACAGTTGTAGCAGGACTTCTCTGCTTTTATACTCTATCCCCCTTGCAATAAAGGCCAACATTCCATTTGCCTTCCTGATTACTTGCTGTACCTGCATGCTAACTTTTTGTGTTTCATACACAAGGACCCCCAGGTCCCTCTGTACTGCAGCACTTTGCAATTTTTCTCCATTTAAATTATAATTTGCTTTTCTATTTTTTCTGCCAAAGTGGATAACCTCACATTTTCCCACATTATACTCCATCTGCCAAATGTTTGCCCACTCACTTAGCCTGTCTATATTCCTTTGCAGAATTCTTGTGTCGTCCTCACATTTTGTTCTCCCACCAATCTTTGTATCATCAGCAAATTTGGTTACATTACACTCGGTCCCTTCATCGAAGTCATTAATATAGATTGTAAATAGTTGAAGCCCCAGCACCGATCCCTGTGGAACCCCACTAGTTACTGTTTGCCAGCTGGAAAATAACCCATTTATCCTGACTCTCTGTTTTCTGTTAGTTAGCCAATCCTCTATCCATGCTAATATATTACCCCAACCCCGTGGCACCTTATCGAATGCCTTCTGGAAATCCAAATACACCACATCCACTCGTTCCTCCTTTCCACCCAGCTTATTACATCCTCAAAGAACTCCAGCAAATTTGTCAAACATAATTTCTCTTTCATAAAACCATGCTGACTCTGCTTGATTGAATCATGCTTTTCCAAATGTCTGCCATCTTTCCCTGGAACAATGTTAACAACATTGGATGAAGGCAAGTATGCCTCCCAGGTACCAATAGGGGTGACCTAATAAAGGTCTTTAAAATTTGGGAGGGTTTTGATAGGGTAAATATGGAGAAAATGTTTCTGCTTATGGAGGAACCCAAAACTAAGGTTATGCCCCATTTGGTGGTGGTAATCGAGGCGAGGCGGGACCTCCTGCACCCGGTGCAGAAGTTGCACCCCGGCCGCAAAATTCCAGTTATCGCCCTTCACAGGAAGAGGAGCGCAATGGTCTCGCGCTCCACTTCCCTTTGCGGCAGGTTCGGGGGTGCTACACGGGCGGATTTGGGAGCGCTACATGTCGACCAGGCTGGTGCGAACATTGTCCGCAGCGGCCTCACGGGGCGCTGACCAATTTCCGCCACGGGGCGAAAAGGGGCCGCTGCGCATGGCCGGAGGCCAGGGCACTACAGGTGGCGACGCGGCACTACCGTTTTCGCACCTCCGCTAACTCCCACGCAATTTTGTGGGAGCCGGTAACGCGTGCCCCCTCCCCTGTGCGAAAGCAGTTTCGCGCCTCGTTAACGCCCCGGAGGAACTAACGGGATGAGCAGAACAGGGGAATTTCGGCCCCTAAGGGTTATAGATATAAGATCATCACCAATAAGGAATTTAGAAGCAACATCTTTACCCGGAAAGTTGTTAGAATGTGAAACTTGCTACCATACGGAGTAATCGAGTCAAATAGCATAGACGCATTTAAGGGGAAGCTCGATAAGTACATCAGAGAGAAAGGAATAGATGGTTATTCTGGTAGGGTTGGATAGAGGAGGGTGGAAAGAGGTTCTTGTGGAGCATAAACATTGTCACAGATCAGTTAGGCTGAGTGGCCTGTTTCATAGAAACATAGAAACATAGAAAATAGGTGCAGGAGTAGGCCATTCGGCCCTTCTAGCCTGCACCGCCATTCAATGAGTTCATGGCTGAACATTCAACTTCAGTACCCCATTCCTGCTTTCTCGCCACACCCCTTGATCCCCCTAGTAGTAAGGACCTCATCTAACTCCTTTTTGAATATATTTAGTGAATTGGCCTCAACAACTTTCTGTGGTAGAGAATTCCACAGGTTCACCACTCTCTGGGTGAAGAAGTTCCTCCGCATCTCGGTCCTAAATGGCTTACCCCATATCCTTAGACTGTGACCTCTGGTTCTGGACTTCCCCAACATTGGGAACATTCTTCCTGCTTCTAACCTGTCTAACCCCGTCAGAATTTTAAATGTTTCTATGAGGTCCCCTCTCATTCTTCTGAACTCCAGTGAATACAAGCCCAGTTGATCCAGTCTTTCTTGATAGGTCAGTCCCGCCATCCCGGGAATCAGTCTGGTGAATCTTCGCTGCACTCCCTCAATAGCAAGAATGTCCTTCCTCAGGTTAGGAGACCAAAACTGTACACAATACTCCAGGTGTGGCCTCACCAATGCCCTGTACAACTGTAGCAACACCTCCCTGCCCCTGTACTCCCCTTGCTATGAAGGCCAACATGCCATTTGCTTTCTTAACCGCCTGCTGCACCTGCATGCCAACCTTCAATGACTGATGTACCACGACACCCAGGTCTCTTTGCACCTCCCCTTTTCCTAATCTATCACCATTCAGATAATAGTCTGTCTCTCTGTTTTTACCACCAAAGTGGATAACCTCACATTTATCCACATTATACTTCATCTGCCATGCATTTGCCCACTCACCTAACCTATCCAAGTCGTTCTGCAGCCTCACAGCATCCTCCTCGCAGCTCACACTGCCACCCAACTTCGTGTCATCCGCAAATTTGGAGATACTACATTTAATCCCCTCATCTAAATCATTAATGTACAGTGTAAACAGCTGGGGCCCCAGCACAGAACCTTGCGGTACCCCACTAGTCACTGCCTGCCATTCTGAAAAGTACCCATTTACTCCTACTCTTTGCTTCCTGTCTGACAACCAGTTCTCAATCCATGTCAGCACACTACCCCCAATCCCATGTGCTCTAACTTTGCACATCAATCTCTTGTGTGGGACCTTGTCGAAAGCCTTCTGAAAGTCCAAATATACCACATCAACTGGTTCTCCCTTGTCCACTCTACTGGAAACATCCTCAAAAAATTCCAGAAGATTTGTCAAGCATGATTTCCCTTTCACAAATCCATGCTGACTTGGACCTATCATGTCACCCCTTTCCAAATGCACTGCTATGACATCCTTAATAATTGATTCCATCATTTTACCCACTACCGATGTCAGGCTGACCGGTCTATAATTCCCTGTTTTCTCTCTCCCTCCTTTTTTAAAAAGTGGGGTTACATTGGCTACCCTCCACTCTATAGGAACTGATCCAGAGTCAATGGAATGTTGGAAAATGACTGTCAATGCATCCACTATTTCCAAGGCCACCTCCTTAAGTACTCTGGGATGCAGTCCATCAGGCCCTGGGGATTTATCGGCCTTCAATCCCATCAATTTCCCCAACACAATTTCCCGGCTAATAAGGATTTCCCTCAGTTCCTCCTCCTTACTAGACCCCCCGACCCCTTTTATAACCGGAAGGTTGTTTGTGTCCTCCTTCGTGAATACCGAACCAAAGTACTTGTTCAATTGGTCCGCCATTTCTTTGTTCCCCGTTATGACTTCCCCTGATTCTGACTGCAGGGGACCTACGTTTGTCTTTACTAACCTTTTTCTCTTTACATATCTATAGAAAGTTTTGCAATCCGTCTTAATGTTCCCTGCAAGCTTCTTCTCATACTCCATTTTCCCTGCCCTAATCAAACCCTTTGTCCTCCTCTGCTGAGTTATAAATTTCTCCCAGTCCCCAGGTTCGCTGCTATTTCTGGCCAATTTGTATGCCACTTCCTTGGCTTTAATACTATCCCTGATTTCCCTTGATAGCCACGGTTGAGCCACCTTCCCTTTTTTATTTTTATGCCAGACAGGAATGTACAATTGTTGTAGTTCATCCATGCGGTCTCTAAATGTCTGCCATTGCCCATCCACAGTCAACCCCTTAAGTATCATTCGCCAATCCATCCCAGCCAATTCACGCCTCATACCTTCAAAGTTAGCCTTCTTTAAGTTCTGGACCATGGTCTCTGAATTAACTGTTTCATTCTCCATCCTAATGCAGAATTCCACTATATTATGGTCATTCTTCCCCAAGGGGCCTCGCACAACGAGATTGCTAATTAATCCTCTCTCATTACATAACGCCCAGTCTAAGATGGCCTCCCCCCTAGTTGGTTCCTCGACATATTGGTCTAAAAAACCATCCCTTATGCACTCCAGGAAATCCTCCTCCACCGTATTGCTTCCAGTTTGGCTAGCCCAATCTATGTGCATATTAAAGTCACCCATTATAACTGCTGCACCTTTATTGCATGCACCCCTAATTTCCTGTTTGGTGCCCTCCCGAACATCACTACTACTGTTTGGAGGTCTGTACACAACTCCCACAAACGTTTTTTGCCCTTTGGTGTTCTGTAGCTCTACCCATATAGATTCCACATCATCCAAGCTAATGTCCTTCCTAACTATTGCCTTAATCTCCTCCTTAACCAGCAATGCTACCCCACCTCCTTTTCCTTTTATTCTATCCTTCCTGAATGTTGAATACCCCTGGATGTTGAGTTCCCAGCCCTGATCATCCTGGAGCCACGTCTCCGTAATCCCAATCACATCATATTTGTTAACATGTATTTGCACAGTTAATTCATCCACCTTATTGCGGATACTCCTTGCATTAAGACACAAAGCACCCTAAAAGAGATGTGGATCGCCTCCCGTAGCGCTGCACTCCAAACTCCGGGCCCAGCTGATGAATTTTGCGGAGTAGACGCAAACCATTTGCTGGCGCAAAATGTACCGCTCCGCCCGGGACAATGCCGTAATTGAGGCGCGACCGAATTTCCCCTCCTCAGTATTTTATTTACTTCTATAACGTTGTCTCTGAAATGTCTTTTTCTCCGGCTGAAGGATAGTAATTTATCAAGTTGTTTCTGTGCTGTAATTTCTATGAAACATGGAGGACAAATGCTATAACTGCACTGTAACATGAGAGGTTAGAGTTGTGAGGGACTGCATGCAGGAAGGTTCAGAGGATCACAGGATCGATTTGGGTGAAGAAGACCCTGCAGAGCATTTGATCTCATCTCATCCACAATACCAGTCTTACTATCTCCCAATTAAAATGTCCATTTGTATCTGAAATGAATCCAGTGCCCTCACCAAACCACTCTTCCTGTTGCAATTGCTGATCACCTTCTGTGTAAAGAAATATTTCTTGGTGTCTGTTCAAAACTTGCCCTTTACAACCACAACTTTGGACCAAATATGTCTTGTCCTGTGCAATACTTTGGGCTGGATTTTCGGTCTGTTGCCGCTTCTGGTCATGCTCCGGAGGGGTAGTAATGGTAACGGAAATCACCCCGCCGGGACATTCAGTGCCGGTTTCAATGGGGTGCGGAGCATTACCGCCCAGGAGAGGAGAGCCAGTGTGCAACGCCCCTGATTGCGACACCGGCTCAATATTTGGATCGCTCCCACTCCTTAGCGCCCCGTAGCGCGCCTTGGTGGGACCACCAGTGAAAGCTGGCATTCCAAGCTGTACCGGCCGAAGTGATTGAAAAAATGTCGACCTCAGATAAGTGTGTTTGTTTTTCTTTTTTTCTCGCGATTTATGTTGGGGTCGTGTCAGTAATGAATTGAGAATGTTTTTGGTGCATTTTTTTCATGTTTTTTTTCTCCACGGAAGCCTCTGTCAGGGCACTCCCAGGCCGGCTGTTTTAATTTGCGATTTCCAGTGGCTCAGCCGGCTAGCACCCTAAAAGAGATGTGGATCGCCTCCCGTAGCGCTGCACTCCAAACTCCGGGCCCAGCTGATGAATTTTGCGGAGCAGACGCAAACCATTTGCTGGCGCAAAATGTACCGCTCCGCCCGGGACAACGCCGCAATTGAGGCGCGACCGAATTTCCCCTCCTCAGTATTTTATTTACTTCTATAACGTTGTCTCTGAAATGTCTTTTTCTCCGGCTGAAGGATAGTAATTTATCAAGTTGTTTCTCAATGCTCTTTCTTCTGATGCCAGAGTTTGGCTTTGCTCCCTTCTGCACACCTCAAGGGTTTGCGTGACCTCTTTACGTTGCAATGACCAGAACTGTACACAGTACTCCAGGTGCAGCTGACCGGGACATTGTACAACTCTAGCCTGACCTCTGAGGTTTTGAATTCCACTGATTTGACAATGTAACAAAGCATCCTAATTGCTTTGTTTATTGGCATCTCACATTGGCCCTGGCGAGTGATGAGTCAACCAACAGCCCTTGATCACTCTCTCAACATGCCCCTTGGCACGTTCTATCCCATGTGCCTCCCATTTTTACATTCAGTGCGCAGTACTCTGCATTTGTCCATATTAAACTTCAGCTGACATTGATTAGCCCAAACATGCAGCTGCCATCATTGATTTTCTATGTTTGAAATGCTGTGAATGAATGGGCAAGCTCTCTGTATGATATGATCAAGCAGGATACGTTCAGTCCTGCAAATCTGAAGTGCTACACCATGCTCACCCATGCATATAATGCAGTGGCATCACTGTACCATCCTCGATCAGCACCATTTTCGAGGTGCTTCACATTTTGCTTGATCTTCACCAGATGATACAAGATGAAGGAGGTATGGAAATGCTTAAGTGCAATATGTTGAGCATCGTACTTGTGAGTGAAGGAGTGGGCTGCTTGTGTTGTGATGGTCTATCACTAAATTGAAAGACAGTGGAAGGCTAGTGGGTACTTAACCCCTCCATATATATTGTGGTTAATTCTATTTTCATTACATTTCTGCTGATAGCCATTGGAGAGATTATTATCTTGGTCATCACATGTTGGGCCTGAAATCCCGGTTCTGGGCTTCCCGGTTCTGGGCAGAAGAAAAAAGATGCGCACCTACCTTTTGCTCGGGCGCCCATCAGCGATCCCGATTTTTAGGCCTCTTCTTCATGCGCATTGAAGCGCGCTCACGTCTTGTCGGTACGTAACTGAAGCGGGAGCTGGAGTCATGTGGGTCTGGACACCCAATCAGGGTAAAGTATTCTCATTCATAGTCATAGGAGCTCTGTATCTCTGAGTTCCTATTACTATCAATGAGAACCACCCTCTCTCCAAACACCCAAACACAACATAAAAAGTAACAAAAACACCTCACATATTTAACATTAATTGAAATTAAAGTTAATGAAATGTTTTAGAAAAAAAAAACATTTTTTTTTAAGTGTTGTAATTAAGATTTAAAATAAACTTACCTTAGTGGACAGGGTTTTTAACATAAAAATGTGTTTTTAAATTTTATTTGAATATATTTTTTATATGTTTTAAAACTCTTACGCTGGTTAAAAAGTAGGTTATGTGCCTGCTCTTACCAGGCGCAAGAGTTTTAAGGACATTTGCTGGGCAAGAGATGGGCAAATAGCCCAATCATGGCCACATGTATGTCCTTGCTGCGGGGATGCATAAGATCTGTCAAGCCAGAACTTGACAGATCAGAAAAGCTAGTTTTTGGTGCATGTGCATTGCGCGCCGAAAACTGGCTTCTGCAGGGCGTCGCCGGGTCGGTACGTATCCCATACGGACCCAGCGAGGCCGGACTTGCAGCCCCATTGAGTCTCAATGTTAAATGCCTTTTTCTCAGATACAGCAAGCAGCAGACCCTTGTGATATTATGGCTTTCTCTTGGATGGATCAATAATATGCCTTGTATCCATTAACACCTGCAAATAGAATCGTTGGCTGAAAACACATTGAAAAGCTGTGTCCGGGAAAGAGCATGTGGATAAAGCATGGCCACAGAGGATTCAGATCACCCACGCATGTCTGCCACCCCCTCCCACCAACCCCGCCCCCCAACTACTGCCCATGTCTACCTGCTCACCTTCGCATAATTATTTGGTATTTTATTTAACTTTGGTGTCACGGTGTTGCTATTTCAGAATCTTGGCGACTGTAGATGAAGAGGTATCAATGTGCCTGTTCTGGTGCTTGTTGCTGTTGGAGGGAATGATACATGGTGTTGTGAGATCTTCATCATAGGCAGTCCCTCGGACGAGGATGACTTGTATCCACGAGAGTTCGCAGATGTTTCAATGAAGGACCCGATGTTCCAGTCCTGAACTCCAGTTGAGGGGGTGGAAGATGCCTGTGTGTGGATTTTTTTAACGTGTGGTAACTGTTGCACATCAGCCACCATACGGGCTTGACAGAGCTAGGCCTTTGCCCAGTGGCAAGGGTTAACCAAGACAACTGGAGACCTGCTCTGTTGCACGAACCTAGTGCGCACACATGAGATACTGAGGACAGGAAAGATGTTGCCCCAACTGCTTCGTCCTCACAAGCATCTATAAGATCAGAAGAATATATATTAGACTGCTGGCAGCAAGACTGCTCTTCAAAAGGACCTTACATGGCAAGATAAGTTATGCTACCGCAGTGCAGTGCTTGGTGGTCTTAACTTGCTAGATTTATGTGCGACATTAGAAGAATATTTCTGTGCCAACAACGAAGTGGACTCTGCAGCAACATGGGCAGGCAAATTTATGTGCCGGAAAGGCTGCCTTTGCTTGTTGCCTAAATGAAGCAGTGCCAAAATGAGAGGGAACTCTTGTTGACATTCATTATAAGGCCAGATACTAAAAGTAGGCACAGCATGGATACTCTCAACTTGGCAATCTTCCTGAGACCAGGAGATTTCTTTCTCTTCTGCTCCCACAGCCTATGGACATGGGAAACAGCATTGCCTGTGACATTTCGAATTCTTTCCACCAAATCTGATTTTCCTCTAATTCGGCTTGTATTTTTTTTCTCTGCTAATGATTGAATCTTGAGGATGTTGTCAATGTGTCCGAGTGTTTTCTGGGTCTGGTGCAATAAACCTATTGTAAATATTTGGTCTATCCTCCACTATTCTTATTGAAGGATGATGTAAATGCGCTAAAAGAATTTGATTGTACTTATCATTCATACAGCAAACAAAAATAAATGATCTGTCTGTAAAGTTATGGGGTGGGGTGGGGGGATGGAAAAGAAATGAGAACTCTGTCACAGGAGTTAGGGATTGACATATCAAATAAGAAACAAAAGTGCTAGAAATATTGTAGCAGGCCAGTCAGAATTTGAAAGAGAAAGACAAGTTTACGTTGTGTGGAGATCATCAGAACTGCTGAGTTAGCACATTTCAGCTGGGGCAGAACTTGTTGGACTACAAGTGGCCATAGCACCGGTGAGTTAGCGACGGGATCAACCAGGATTCCCACTCCCGATAATCATACAGTATTCACTGCTGGGAAGTAAATTTGTGTGTGTGTGTGTGGGTGTATATATGTGTGTGTGTGTATGTGTGTTTGTTTGTGTGTGTTTGTTGGTGTGTGTGCGCGGTGTGTGAGAGTGTGTATGTGTGTTGGTGTGTGTGTGTGTATGTGTGTATATGTGTGTTTGTTGGTGTGTGTATATGTGTGTTGGTGTGTGTGTGTGTATGTGTGTTGGTGTGTGAGTGTGTGTATGTGTGTTGGTGTGTGTGTGTATGTGTATGTTTGTATGTATGTGTATGTGTATGTGTATGTGTGTGTGGCTGCATGGTTAAATAATCCAGCGGTGCCATTGGTAGCATAGTGGTTATGTTACTGGACTACTAATCCAGAGATCTGGACTAATTATCTAGAGACATGAGTTCAAATCCCATTTAAATTCAGTTCATTAAATAAATCTGGAATAGAACGCTAGTATCAGTAATGGTGACCATGAAACTACCCGATTGTCATAAAAACACATCTGGTTCACTAATGTCCTTTAGGGAATGAAATCTGCCGTGCTTGCCTATATGTGACTCCAGACCCACAGCAATGTGGTTGACTCTTAGCTGCCCTCTGAAATGCTGGTTCACCACCACCTTCTCAAGGGCAATTAGGGATGGGCAATAAATGCTGGCCTTGCCAGTGACACCCACATCCCATGAACACATTTTTTAAAACTGTCTGAATCCACTGTTGAAGTGCGACCACTTGGCTGAGGTATTGGCGAGCTCCTGCTAGCCAAGAAAATGTACCCCGTCAGGAAACAGGAAATTAGAGAAGAAAGATAGGATTTCTGTTAGCAAGAGTCCTCTATGACGTGAAAGCTGTGCTGTGTGAAAAGCTGTGTTTAATTTGCAGAGTGAGGGGATGGGTTGTCACCCAGTTTCCTGATGCCCGTACAACACATTTTGACAGACAGGTTTGTCAGTGGATTACGCAGAAGGCAAACATGGCAATGTGCTGCCTCCGTGGAACTTGTTATTCTGTGTAACCACATCAGAGCTGTCTGGTTTATACAGTGCACACATACAGCTCGACTCGGTGTTCTGACGGACTGCTGACATAAATCACGTCATTTGGGGCTTGGTGAGTAATAGTGTTGGCTTTTTGTTTGTTTGAGCTGCCTCAGAACAACACCACTGAGTTCTGTCATTTGCAGGCGCCAAAGACTGTCCAAGGTTTGAAACTTTTCAAACCATGGGGTGCGGACCTTTCAATTCCCCGTCTCCCCCCCCATCACCATCCTATGCAGGACATCTTGCAGAATGCATTTGTACCTTGTTTTATAGTCATCAAGGCAATGGATGCTAGCACTGAAGAACAGGACTCATTCCCATTTCAAACTCCATGTGTCAAAGGCAGTAGATCAGGTATAACACAGCCAGCTGAGCAGTATAGCTCCCTCTACACTGCCCCATCAAACACTTCCAGGGCATGTGCAGAACGGATCAACAATACAACAACAACAACTTGTATTTATATAGCGTCTTTAATGTAGCGAAACATCCCAAGGCGCTTCACAGGAGTAATATAAGCTCAACAAAAAAAATTTGACACCGAGTCGCGTAAGAAGAAATTAGGACAGGAGCCCAAAAGATTTGTCAGAGAGGTAGGTTTTAAGGAGCGGCTTGAAGGAGGACAGAGAGGTAGAGAGACAGAGAGGTTTAGGCAGGGAGTTCCAGAGCTTGGGGCCTAGGCAACAGAAGGCACAGCCACCAATGGTTGAACGATTATAATCAGGGATGCTCAAGAGGGCAGAATTCGAGGAGCGCAGACATCACGGGAGGGTGGGGGCGGGGGGGTGGTTGGAGATGTTGTGGGGCTGGAGGAGAGTACAGAGATAGGGAGGGGCAAGGCCATGGAGGGATTTGAAAATAAGGATGAGGATTTTGAAATTGAGGCGGTGCTTAAACAGGAGCCAATGTAGGTCAGCGAGCACAAGGGTGATGGGTGAGCGGGACTTGGTAGGCGATAAGACACGTGCAGCCGAGTTTTGGATCACCTCTAGTTTAGGTAGGGTAGAATGTGGGAGGCCAGCCAGGAGTGCATTTCAATAGTCAAGTTTAGTGGTAACAAAGTCATGGATGAGGGCTTCAGCAGTGGTTGAGCTGAGGCAAGGGTGGAGATGGGCGATTCATATTAAAGTTTAGTGTCCAATCAAGCACTCCAGGGTTATTTACGGGATGGGCCAGATACAGACCAAAGGTCTTAATGCCCAACAACATGAACCAGTCTAAACATTAGAACAGAAACACCCACTGCACCAGCATGACCATTTTTTTTACATCTACTATCCCTATGGCCTCTGAGTAATAATCCCGATTAAGTGCAAGTTTAGAATTACAGGTTTGTGCTGTGGCCTGCTCAATAATGAATGTTTGATGCTTTTCCAGCACATTTCACACAAGACCCTTCCAACAGTCAGAGCTGAGAATGGAACTTGTATTCCAGAAGTGAAAGAGCGGGGGACAATTCACTGCATCACCCAGTTCACTCCATGAATCTCATAATAAGAACATAAGAAATAGGAGCAGGAGTAGGCCATACGGCCCCTCAAGCCTGCTCCGCCATTCAATAAGATCATGGCTGATCATCGAACTCAACTCCACTTTCCCGCCCGATTCTTTGATTCCCCATGATTCCGAAAATCTATCTAAGAATCTATTATGAGATAAACAAAAAAAAAATAGTGCTACGGGTTGGGAAAGATGCAGAGTATTTAGCAGTTCAATATAATATCTAAGCTGACTAAATAATATACTGACATAACACTTCAATACTTGGTAGAACCATATCTCAGTCTCTACTACGTGCAACAAAAGTCCTGTTGAATTCTCAAGTGAGTTGAGTGGGAACTGGTTGCTGGAATCAGCTAATGGGCATTAAGAGGAGACGGTTTTAACCTCCAATGCAAAGTGTATACATGGCACTTGCCAGCTGGAGGTGGCCATGTGTTTTGACCATTGACAGGCTAAGTGAGAGTAGAGACCAAATGCACACGGGGAGGGGCAATTCAGCTGTTTAGCACTACCATTAGTGCCAGAGAGGGGAGCTAACAGGCTGCTAAACACCCCCTGCCCGAGTGTCGCACTGTCAGCACTTGCCACAAACTTCAGTGAAGGCTTAGCGGCGGCGCTGATAGTTTGCGCTGCCCTCGCTAGCGCCGCCCACTGGGTGACATCACTGAGTGTGCAACGCCCCCGTAGTCCTGTGTTTGCAAAGTTTGCTCTTTCGCCTGCCGCAGCGCCTGGCACTGAGACCGGCCAGGGAAAGCAGTCGGTCCAGCGACGATCCCGGGGCAATGTCGTCTGGAGTGCAAGGTAAGGGCTGACATTTCAGTTTGTAAACTTTTATTTATTTGTTGCAGTAGTGGGGAAGTGTTGGTGAGGTTTATTGAAATTTTCACCAGGACTTTTTCCCTTCATCTTCAAGCAGCAAAATATTGAATAGGCCTCCTGCGCTATTGCTCCGATGACGGCCCAAGAGGTGTGTGGAACACTTCTCTTAGCACTCCACTCTCCGCTTGGGGGGGTGATACAACTGAATAACCCACTTTGAGGCGGTAGACATCGCCCGGTGTCATCACCGCCTCAAAACAGGCGATAATCGAATTTCTAGCCCAAAGAGTCTTGCCGTCCCTGGTCTGTGGAGGCTCTCCTGAACCATTGGAGAAATACTAAACCAGTGAATGACTTGCTTTTTACTGAGGGGCATTGTTCTTAAAGTGAATTGGCCCGCTGTAGACTCCACACAATATAAATCCAAGATAAATCGGGCAGTTCCAGCAGGAGTAGGACCAACAGCCAGTACTGGTGGCCGACTTCAGAAGTGGTCGAATATATTAACGTAGCTTTGGGAAGAATGCCATCCAGCTCGAAGATCCATGATTTGGTTTTGGAATCTAGAAATTTCCAATGTGTAAGCTAGACACCGAGGTGGGAATTTTTATCTCCCAGGTGGGAAAGTGGCCGAGAGAGCGGCCAAGAGCAACAGTTGGCCCTCATTAGCATGCGGCTGGCCAACTCTCTGCCTGAATTGGGAGGCAAGTCGGTGGGATGAGATGGAAAGTCGGGTGGCCTGGAGGCTGCCCATCGGATCCAAGGTAAATCTGGAGCCAGGGGCTCTCGGGTGCTCAGTAGTTTGCCGGGGCAGGGGGGAGAGGGGAACTCCAGGGCAAGGGAGGCCTAAACTTTCCTTCTGAAAGAAAGAAAAGAAAGACTTGGATTTATATAGCACCTTTCACGACCATTGGACTTTTCAAAGTGCTTTATAGCCAATGAAGTACTTTTGAAGTGTAGTCACTATTGTAATGTGGGAAATGCGGTAGTCACTTTGCACACAAACAAGCTCTCACAAACAGCAATGTGATAATGAACAGATAAAGTGCTCAATTTTCCCTGGTCATTTGCGCTGTTTTTTTGGAGCAGGCTGCTTTCTTTGGCCTGTTAAAAAAACAGTTTACCCGATCAATTTGCACCAGCGTAACAGTTAGTTACGATTTGTTTAGGTACGTTTATTTTTCCGCCAAGGGGGGAGGACGTAACCTGCCACTCGCGCCAATTCTGGCCAGTTAGGCAAGTTTGGCCAGTTGAGAGTTACTCCAGTTCTTCTTAGGCCAGCAGAAAAACCTTCTGGAGAGATAAAGAAATCGGCGCAGGTAAGGAAATCGGCGCAGGTAAGGAAATTGGTGCAAGTGCCACAGATGCCCGGTCAGCAGCAGCAGGAAAGGTAAGAAAGAGGGGGCAAGAGGAGGGGGAAGCTTTTCAGTACAGTTAGGTGTGGGGACCAGGAGGGAGCAGGCCACTCGGCCTGGACTAGCGGCGGGGGACCGGACCGGGAGACCACTTGGCCGGGGCTAGGGGCGGGGAGCAGACCGAGAGGCCACTCGGGGCCAGGGTTGGGCTGGGGAGCGGACCGGGAGGCCACTCGGGGCCAGGGTTGGGCTGGGGAGCGGACCGGGAGGCCACTCGGGGCCAGGGTTGGGCTGGGGAGCGGACCGGGAGGCCACTCGGGGCCAGGGTTGGGCTGGGGAGCGGACCGGGAGGCCACTCGGGGCCAGGGTTGGGCTGGGGAGCGGACCGAGAGGCCACTCGGGGCCAGGGTTGGGCTGGGGAGCGGACCGGGAGGCCACTCGGGGCCAGGGTTGGGCTGGGGAGCGGACCGGGAGGCCACTCGAGGCCAGGGTTGGGCGGAGGAGAAGACCAAAGGGGGAGACTTTAATAATTGGAGGTAAGTTGCTGCAATGTATTTTAACGTGATGCGAGCTGGCTGTATGTTTCACTTTGCAGTCTCAGCCCACATTGTGTCCCTGGTTACCGTGGCAACCCGATCTTTTTGCCACACATCAAGGCTCCAACCCCAAAACTAAAGGACAGGTTAGGCTGCGGCAAAATGAAGAAATCCAACGCGGAAACTTAGAAATTTTTTTTTTGCCGTACTTGGGCCCCCAAAAAACGGCCGTAACTCTTCAAGTACGCCAAAAAAAAGCTTTGGGAAAAATTGAGCCCTTTGGGTTTTTGATATGTTGATTGAGGGATAAATATTGCCTAGGGCACTGAGGATAACTCCACTGCTCTTCTTTGAAATAGTGCCATGGGATTTTTTACACCCACCTGAGAGAGCAGACGGGGCCTCGGTGTAACGTCTCATCTGGAAGATGGCACCTCCGACAGTGCGGCACTCCCTCTGTACTGCACTGGAGCGTCAGACTGGATTATTGTGCTCATCTGGGTTAAGATGGTGTAATATTAAGGGGCCCCGTTTGCTTTCATGAATGAGGCTCCCCCTGACTCAGGCGGGCATCTCATACGCCAGAAAAATCAGGCATTTTAAAACCGGAACAGTGCGGGATCGGAGCAGGAACGGAACTCCATTTTAACTGCCCGCCGAGCAGTTTCTGCCAGGTGAGAGAGTTGAAATTCTCCTCGGAAATTCTCACTTTTTAAATAAAAGACCGTTTTCTACACTTACTACTGTGCCTCACAATTTGGGGAGTGTTGGTTACTGAAATGATTGCAGTTTTGCAATGAAATCTGCACTATCAACAAATCACAATCTGCACTATCCCTATCTTGTTTAGGGTTGGTAAAAGGTGACAGCCCTGAGAAAATGAATCTTGCTAAATCCTCTGCGTCTGCTGATTCCACCTTCGAACTGAGTTGAAAACCAAATGCAATCGGCTTGTGATAGAGAATTCAAACAGGCTGCATTTAGACAGGCTGTGAAAATTCACAGACAACAAGTCAGAGATGCTACATGCATTTCAGCATGTTGCATTAAGGCATCAATCAACTTGACATTTTAGGACCCTTGGGTAGTGAGCCAATAAGGTCAAAGAAGGCGAGTTCTTTTCTGTAAATTGATCCAGGCATAAATATAGCAATTTTGACCATGTGGTTTCAGTAAGACAAAGGAACTGGCAATCAGCCAGCAGATTGTTGCTCTCTGCCAAGATTAAAAAGTTAAAACGACAATCGGAGTTCGTATTTCATTGGAAATTAAGAGATCTAACAATTTTGGCGCTGCGAGCAGGGTCGCTGAGGAAAGAAACTGAAGTTTGGACATCGGACCTACATACTGAGGTAAGGACACCTCTTTTTTAAAAAAAAAGTCCTCGGTCAAAAGTCTAAATTCGCCTCTCCTTCTACGCGATTCCGAAAGCCTCCGGTTTGCGAACCCTCCGGTTGGTAGTCGGCTCGAGCTCCCATAGACGTCTAAACTTCGGCGGTGTGTTAGTTAATTAATCACCGACCTATTGATCGGCTAGCAAGCCTACGACTCGAGACCCCAGTAAAGAACTCAGTAAAGAAATGGCAGCAGGAGATAAGAGCAAAGAATTGCCTACAACTGTTAAAGGTGGGCAGGCACCACCTGAAGTTTTGCGAGATGAAATCCTCGAACAGTTGAAAGAATACATAGAGCAACAATTCAACTTATCTAAAACCTGTATTAAGATTGAACAAAAGTACGGAACCGCCAAAGGACAATGGTCCTTGGACGAGATTAAAAGGGTCTGGGGAAAAACGACCCGTATGAAAAATAAAGAGCGAACTAGATGGTCCCTAGCGGTTATGGGCCAGATCCGAAACCGGAATGAAATTATAATGCGTTCCCAACATGATTGAGAACTGACCAGTACAAAGGATCAATTGCAAACAGTTTGTGCACAGCTGCGACAGAAAAAGCTTGAACTTGAAAAGCTGGAAACGGAAGTTAAAGATCTTAAAGGTGAAATTAAAGAATGGAAAAAATCATTAGGTCAAGAGACAGTAATAGGAAAAGGAAAATGTATTGATCAATTCCCAGGGTACCCATGTTTGGATAAATTAAAAGCACAAACCCAAAGACACGACCGAGGAATAGATACGAATTCTGAATCCTCCGACAATACAGCGTCGGAGGATGATTAATTAGGGGTGCGCTTTGCCCCGTTTAAAAAAAGACGAGTTGTAGTCAAATCAGAAGAGACTGTGGATGAGGGCGGAACCAAAAAAACAAAGAGAAGGGTGTATGAAGAATACTTAGTTCATGCTCCGGCAGACCCAGAGAAAATTGATAAATGGTCCAAGGAATTGCCCAATCCAAAGAAAGGGGGAGTAAAAACGTGGGACCAATTGGACCGCTTAAGAAATATATATCAACTTCATTCCTGGGACCGAGTGCAAATTTTGACCATAATGGTGCCAAAAACACAGGGAAGAAAATAGCACGACAAGGTAGATGAAGCTTTGGGGCAGAATGAGCAAGAATTAGACGCAGGATGGGAGGCGATTAAACACTGGCTACAAGCCTTCAGTCCAGCTAAGACAGACTGGGGAAAAATTGCAGCCTGCCAACAGAAAGGAACAGAGGAGTATGACGAGCAGTTTAGATGCACGTGGCTAGAACATTCGGGTATGAATAATACGGATGAGGAAATGGATGAACAAGTGTTTGGACCCCTGAAAGCAGCTTTCGTGGCAGGTCTAAAGCTAGAACTGTCCAAAATGCTTAAGATAGTGTTACCGGACTGGGAAGGTAGAGGAACTACCTTTGCAGCATTGGTGGATCGATGTAACCAATTAGATCAGGATATGGGAGCTAAAGTCCGAGCTGTACAGGCTATGGGATGGAAATCCTAGGATTCCGATAAACAGTTATTAGGAAAATTACCCGGAAAATGTCATTATTGTGGGAAAGAAGGTCACTGGGCCAAGACGTGTAGGGCCAAACAGAAAGGTCGTGGCTGGGGAAGAGGACGCAGCCAGGGATACAATTCAGCCAACAAGCCAGGCTTGTCACAAGATAACGACCTCATAGAAGCATTTAAGCAACTGACAATACAACAACAGAAGGAGTTACTTGGGATAGCAAAAAACGATTAGAGCCCACCCTGGCCCCCCTCCTCGCACTAATACAACAAAGGGGAGATGGGCTATATATAACTGTGAGGGTGGGCGATAAGGATCTGGACTGTCTTTTAGACACAGGGGCGGAATTAACATGCTTACCCCTACAATATGGAGACTTTTTGCTGTTGGATGGTAGGGCACGTACAGCCTATGGAGTTGGAGGCCATAAAATGGAAATTAAAAGGACAACACCGGTACTTATAGGGCTGCGTCCACATGAACTAACCATGCCGGTCTGGATAGGCCCAGTAGATCAACCCCTTTTGGGAATGGACGTTCTAATCCAAGTAGATTCATCGTTGCATTTTGAGGATGGTCAGGTGACATGGTCAATTAGAACTTTGAAGAAAGAAGAATTGAACGAACACCATGGCCCCAGGCACTACCAATAGTGCTATGTAGCATTAGGGCAACCCCGAACAGAACTACAGGTCTAAGCCCATTTGAAATTATAACAGGAAGACCCATGTCGCTGCCAGGAACTATCGATTTACGGAAAGCTGATGTTCACTTAATGAGTGACACTTTGTTATCATACTGTCAGAACTTAACCAATGCTGTTAGTTCTGTTTCCCGACAGGTATCGGCAGCTTGGGGTAATCCACCCGAAGGAGGATACGACATCATCCCGAGAGTCTGGGTGTATGTGAAAAAGTTACATAAAGAACTTTTGGGTGCCAAGTGGGAGGGACCTTATCAAGTGTTATTGACCACCCAGGCAGCTGTTAAAGTCCAAGGAAAGAAAGCCTGGATCCACGCTTCACACGTTAAACGAGCACCCGTAACTGAAGCTGAAATCTAATAAGGACAATTACATTTTGCGAAAATGTATAAATTTACTGTATTATTGATTGTAGGTATTCGAGGCATAGGCCTACTTCTTACTAGCCGACCTTCTGTACCAAAGGGAAATAGTAGGGTAGCAAGGGAATTACATGTAAATACCTTTTTATATATGTCATACATTTATGCCAAACAAGGTAACATTTCTAGTTGTTGGGTGTATGCGCATATTCCTATTCACTCAAAGGGAGGGATTCCCTTGAGGCCAGTTCCCTTGAATATCTCGGAAATGGCTGAGTGGATAATTAATCAAAACAAAACAAGCAATGCGTTTCAGGATACGGAAAACTGGGCACGTAACTGGAAGTCAGCAGGTTGCAATTTGACTACCTTTGAAGGGGGATACCAACCGTGCTACAATAATTCCAAACGGCCTCCATTTTTTGTTGTCACTAATACAACGGGAATAGGAAGACCGGAGGAATCGGTCTGTATGATTAGAAACATCAAAGGAGGCCAAAATATGGGGTATAGTAACTGCTCCCGGAATTACAATATAATCAAGCCACGGAACCGTCCAAACTGGGCCGATGTGGGAGTTTTTAACGTAACGGGGATTCTGAATAAAACAGATGGAAAAGCCTGGACAGGCCCCGGAGTGTTGCTGACAAAGAAACAGCTAACATTCATTGCATATAATGGCACCTATTGGGTGTGTGGCCAAAAGGCCTACCCTTGGCTGTCCCAGAATTGGATGGGATCCTGCTATTTAGCCTGCATTGTGCCTTATATGTATCATATAAAGGCACTGTTGGAACATTTACATCGTCCTAAGAGAGCTATCACAGAAACAGAGAGGTTCTTTGCCATTCTGATCCCTGGGTATGGGACCACCAAACTGGCAAGGGAATCCATTAACATGGCATCCGTTGTGGAACGAGTAGCCAATGATACCTCAGAGGCCCTAGTTAAAATCAATGCAGAAATGGTAGCAATCCGCACAGTAGCCCTACAGAATAGACTGGCCCTTGATTACATCCTGGCTGAAAAGGGAGGTACTTGCACCCTACTCGGAACTGAATGTTGCACATATATCCCAGATAGCTCCGAAGAAATTACCCACTTAGCGGAGCATATCCAAAAGGAGGTAGAAAAACTTAAGCAACCCCCATCATTCACTTTGTGGAGTGGAGCCACTGAATGGCTAGGTTAAATAGGAACTTAATTGGTGGAAGGTTTAATTCTATTTGTTGTAATTGTTTTACTTTTATATTGTTTGTTTATGTTGATTAAATGTTGTTGCGACCAGGCGGCTGTAGCTGCTGTCCCGCAGGTGAGACACCTTGCAGGTCCCAGCAGACCATCTGTACGTGGCACAGGAGTATGTTATGCTTAAGGAGAGGTTGTTTACTGGTTGAATTAAGATATTGATTTGGATTAAATTGGAATAAGGTTAATTAACCTACTAAAATCAGACTTCCATTGTGGCAACGATGGAACTCGGGTTGGTGTAAATTTGTGTGGAAGCTACTTGTCCGGACATGTGGCGAAACACATCAACAAATTTTAGAAGGAAACTCTATTAACATGTATGAAATTATTTTGTAGAATGTTTAACCAGTGATACCTGAAGTTTTATGATTCAGTTTGTGAAAGAATCAAAGGGGGGATTGATAGATAATTCAAACAGGCTGCATTTAGACAGGCTGTGAAAATTCACAGACAACAAGTCAGAGATGCTACATGCATTTCAGCATGTTGCATTAAGGCATCAATCAACTTGACATTTTAGGACCCTTGGGTAGTGAGCCAATAAGGTCAAAGAAGGTGAGTTCTTTTCTGTAAATTGATCCAGGCATAAATACAGCCATTTTGACCATGTGGTTTCAGTAAGATCAGCCAGCATATTGTTGCTCTCTGCCAAGATTAAAAAGTTAAAACTACAATCGGAGTTCATATTTCATTGGAAATTAAGAGATCTAACAGCCTGTTTAGAGAAGATCAAACTGGGACTTGAAACCACCTGGGATCTTATCAGCTTTACCCTGTGGCACCAACTATGTTAGAATAAAATCCGATTTACCAATCTCTGCTATCGATTGAGCGGGAGACTTTGGTGGCTCTGAGGTGAACTGTTCACACCTGTGGGGAGGTGTGTAACTGGGACACTGACAGCTCAGGGAACGCAGCCAAGTTACCTCTAATGAGGTGAAAATGGCTTTTAACAGGAGAGTTGCACGAAATGCAATGGACTGTAAAACAGGGAAAGAAATATGTTTGTTTCTGTTCTCACCTTGTTGCAAGAATGAGCTATTGTCCCCAGTGCTGTCAGTACTCTGCCGAGCAGCCCCCTGGTATCCGGCCGACTGGTCATCGATGTCATCATCATCATAGGTAGTCCCTCGAAATCGAGGAAGACTTGCTTCCATACCAAAAAGGGATGAGTATAGGAGCAGGGAGGTCTTACTGCAATTGTACAGAGCCTTGGTGAGGCCTCACATGGAATATTGTATTCAGTCTTGGTTTCCTAATCTGAGGAAGGATGTTCTTGCTATTGAGGGAGTGCAGCGAAGGTTCATCAGACTGATTCCCGGGATGGCTGGACTGACATATGAGGAGAGACTGGATCAACTGGGCCTTTATACACTGGAGTTTAGAAGGATGAGAGGGAATCTCATAGAAATATATAAGATTCTGATGGGACTGAACAGGTTAGATGCGGGAAGAATGTTCCCAATGTTGGGGAAGTCCAGAACCAGGGGACACAGTCTTAGGATAAGGGGTAGGCCATTTAGGACTGAGATGAGGAGAAACTTCTTCAGTCAGAGAGTTGTTAACCTGTGGAATTCTCTACCGCAGAGTTGTTGATGCCAGTTCATTGGCTATATTCAAGAGGGAGTTAGATATGGCCCTTACGACTAAAGGGATCAAGAGGTATGGAGAAAAATCAGGAAAGGGGTACTGAGGGAATGATCAGCCATGAACTTATTGAATGGCGGTGCAGGCACGAAGGGCCGAATGGCCTACTCCTGCACCTATTTTCTATGTTTCTATGTTTCTATGATTAACCAAGACGACTGGAGACCAGCTCTGCTGCATGGACCTCGTGCGCATACATATCGCCATGCTGCCCCTGGGCTGCATCATCGATGTGGCACGATAAGGGAATGCAAAGCCCCACTCTCTGCGGGAGCCTCTCGAGATGTGTGTGGGGCACAGATTGAGGACTGTAATGCTGCAGCCCATTCTCTGACCGGTGCTCATGTCTAGTGAGTCTCCACACTGACAGCAGAGCCTCGCAATTCCTGATGTTTGTGCCAGCAGCAAGATTACTTGGAAAAAGTGATCTCATACTGTTAGCGCTATACACTTGTGTGCAGCTGACTTCATGCATAAGCCCAGATAGAGAGTCTTCATGGACTTTTCGAACACAGGGGCATCACAGCTAAGCATAATAATTTTTTTATTGGACCTGCCTGCACAGGCACTCTCCAGCAGCCACACTGGATGGTCATTATGGCCTTTCTGAATTGCGACACTCCAAGTAGAACTAAAGACTTCAACATAACACAACAATACTTGTAGTTATATCGCACCTTTAATGTAGTAAAATGTCCCAAGATGTTTCATAAGAGCGTTAATAAAACAAAATTTGATGCCGAGCCACATAAGGAGATATCAGAACAGATGACCAAAAGCTTTGTCAAAGGGGTAGGTTTTAAGGAGCATCTTAAAGAAAGATAGAGATATAGAAAGGCGGAGAGGTTTAATGGAGGGAATTCCAGACATTAGCGCCTTAGGCAGCTGAAGGCACGGCCATCGATGGTGGAGCGATTAAAATCGGGATATGTAAGAGGCCAGAATTGGAGCAGTACAGGGTTCTCGAAGGCTTGTAGGGTTGGAGGAGGTGACAGAGATACTGAGGGACAAGGCCATGGAGGGATTTGAAAACAAGAATGAGAATTTTAAAATTGAGGCGTTGTTGGACTGGGAGCCAATGTAGGTCAGCGAGCACAGGGGTGAAGGTTGAACGCGACTTGGTGCGGATCAGGATTCGGGCAGAGAGTTTTGGATGAGCTCCAGTTTACATAGAGTGGAAGATGGGAAGCTGGCCAGGAGAGCATTGGTAGTCAAGTGCAGAGGTAACAAGGGCATGTCTAAGGGTCTCAGCAGCAGATGAGCGGAGGCAGGGTGGAGTCAGGCGATGTTGAGGAGGTGGAAGTCGGCGGTTTTGGTGATGGAGCGATTTTGTGATTGGAAGCTCATCTCGGGGCCAAATTTGTCACCAAGATTACGAACTGTCTATTTCAGCCTCAGACAGCTGCTCACGAGAAGGGTGGAGTCAATGGCTAGGGAATGGAGTTGTGGTGGGGACCAAGGACCAATATTTAGTTGGGCAAAGTTTCTGCTCATCCAGGGCTGGATGTTGGCCAAGCAGTGTGACAAATCAGAGACAGTAGAGGGGTTGAAAGAGGTGGTGGTGAGGTAGAGCTGAGTGCCATCAGTGCACATGTGGAACCTGATGATGTGTTTTCGGATAGTATCGCCGAGAGACAGCATGTAGATGAGATAGAAGAGGGGGCCAAGGATAGATCCTTGGTGAACTCCAGAGATAACAGTGAGGGAGCAGGAAAAAAAAGCCATTGCAAGTGATTCTCTGGCTAGGGCTGTGTTATATATGTGGACTTGTATTTACTCTGTACAGCCACCAGAGGGCTCATGCCCCGGAGTCCCAAGGGACCCCATAATCCCTTGGGAGCACAGGTATTTAAGAAGGCTTCACAGGTTGGAGAAGCACTCTGGAGACCTGCAATAAAAGACCAAGATCACACGTTACTTTGAGCTCACAGTGTTCAATCTGACTCTGTCTCCATATACTACAACTGGCGACGAGATACAGATAGCGAACCCAAAGATGCAGAGAACAGTGGCCATCCTGAAGAAATTCTCGGAGGGAGTTGATTGGGAAACTTTTGTGGAGTAACTCGACCAATACTTCGTGGCCAACGAGCTAGATGGGGAAGAGAGCGCTGCCAAACGTAGAGCGATCCTCCTCACCATCTGTGGGGCACCAACGTATGGTCTCATGAAGAATCTGCTCACTGCAGCGAAACCCACTGAGAAATCATACGCCGATTTGTGCACACTGGTCTGAAAGCATTTGAACCCGAAGGAAAGCGTTCTGATGGCAAGGTACTGGTTCTACAGCTACAAAAGATCAGAAAGCCAGGAAGTGGTGAGTTATGTTGCTGAGCTAAGACGCCTTGCAGGACATTGCGAATTTGAAGGCCATTTGGAGAACATGCTCAGAGACTTTTTCGTACTTGACATTGGCCACAAAACCATACTTCGTAAACTTTTGACTGTGGAGACCCCAACATTGAGTAAGGCCACAGCAATAGCCCAGGCGTCCATTGCCACCAGTGAAAATACTAAGCAAATCTCTCAGCACACAAGTGCTGCTACAAGAACAAAGGGATGTTGTTTTCGAATCGTAATGTACAGGGCAGGTCACACATACCTGCAGCTACACATCCGCAGATGTCTCAGAGTCCACCATCAAGGGTAATGAATGCAAGGCCATTAACACCTTGTTAGTGCTGCGGGGGTGATCATCGTTTCCATTCATGCCGATTCAAAGGATACGTTTGCAAGGGCTGTGGAACAATGGGACACCTCCAACGAGTGTGCAGGCGAGCTGCTAAGCCTGTTAAACCTGCAAACCACCACGTTGCAGAGGAGGACAGATCCACGGAGGATCATGACGAAACAGAGCCTCAGATAGAGAAGGCGGAGGTACATGGGGTGCACACATTCACCACAAATTGTCCCCCGATAATGCTGAATGTTGAACTAAATGGACTCCCGGTGTCAATGGAGCTGGACACGGGCGCAAGCCAGTCCATCATGGGCAAAAAGACTTTTGAAAGGTTGTGGTGCAACAAGGCCTCAAGGCCAGTCTTAATTCCAATTCGCACAAAACTAAGAACTTACACAAAGGAACTGATCCCTTAATCGGCAGCGCTACTGTAAAAGTCTCCTACGATGGAGCGGTGCACAAGCTACCACTCTGGGTGGTACCGGGCGATGGTCCTGAGGAAGGACATTCTTGCTATTGAGGGAGTGCAGCGAAGGTTCACCAGACTGATTCCCGGGATGGCGGGACTGACCTATCAAGAAAGACTGGATCAACTGGGCTTGTATTCACTGGAGTTCAGAAGAATGAGAGGGGACCTCATAGAAACATATAAAATTCTGACGGGGTTAGACAGGTTAGATGCAGGAAGAATGTTCCCAATGTTGGGGAAGTCCAGAACCAGGGGTCACAGTCTAAGGATAAGGGGTAAGCCATTTAGGACTGAGATGCGGAGGAACTTCTTCACCCAGAGAGTGGTGAACCTGTGGAATTCTCTACCACAGAAAGTTGTTGAGGCCAATTCACTAAATATATTCAAAAAGGAGTTAGATGAGGTCCTTACTGCTAGGGGGATCAAGGGGTATGGCGAGAAAGCAGGAATGGGGTACTGAAGTTGAATGTTCAGCCATGAACTCATTGAATGGCGGTGCAGGCTAGAAGGGCCGAATGGCCTACTCCTGCACCTATTTTCTATGTTTCTATGTTTCTATGGTCCCACGCTGCTCTGCAGGAGCTGGCTGGGAAAGATACACTGGAACTGGGACAACATCCGAGTGCTATCGCCCGCTGACGACATTTCGTGTGCCCAGGTCTTAAACAAATTTCCTTCGTTGTTCGAAACAGGCATCGGGAAATTCCAAGGAGCAAAAGTGCAGATCCACCTAATTCCGGGGGCGTGACCCATCCATCCGTTACAAGGAGAGAGCAGTACCGTACATGATGAGAGAAAGGGTAGAGATCGAGCTAGACCGGCTACAAAGAGAGGGCATCATGTCATCAATTGAGTTCAGTGAGTGGGCCAGTCCTATTATCCCAGTCCTCAAGGGAGACGGCACCGTCAGAATCTGTGGCGATTACAAAGTAACTATCAATCGTTTCTCCCTGCAGGACCAATACTCACTACCAAAAGTCGCCGACCTCTTTGCAATGCTGGCGGGAGGAAAGACGTTCACGAAGCTGGATCTGACTTCAGCCTACATGACGCAGGAACTGGAGGAATCATCGAAGGCCCTCACGTGCATCAACACGCACAAAGGACTTTTTGTTTATAACAGATGCCCATTTGGAATCCGATCAGCGGCGGCGATATTCCAGAGAAACATGGAAAGTTTACTGAAGTCGGTCCCGCACACCGTGGTCTTCCAGGACGACATCTTGGTCACAGGTCGGAACCTGCAGAACGGGGGCTCAGGTTAAAACGCTCGAAGTGCGTTTTCCTGGCGCCTGAAGTGGAGTTCTTGGGAAGGAGACTTGCGGTGGACGGCATCAGGCCCAATAATGTGAAGACGGAGGCAATCAAGAATGCACCGAGGCCATAGAACGTGACGGAGCTGCGGTCGTTTCTGGGACTTTTGAACGACTTTGGTAACTTCCTACTGGGTCTCAGCACCCTGCTAGAACCACTGCATGTCTTACTACAAAAAGGGGGCGAATGGGTTTGGGGCAAAAGCCAAGAAAATTGTTATGCTCAAACAAATTGTTTGTGTTGTATGACCAGGTAAGCGTTGGTACTAGCATATGATGCGTCGTCATATGGCGTCGGGTGTGTATTGCAACAAGCTAATGATTTCGGGAAACTGCAACCGGTTGCTTTTGCATCCAGGAGTCTGTCTAAGGCTGAGAGAGCGTACAGCATGATTGAAAAAGAAACGTTAGCGTGTGCCTATGGGGTAAAGAAAATGCATCAATACCTGTTTGGACTAAAATTCGAATTTGAGCATAAGTCACTTATATCCCTGTTTTCTGAGAGTAAAGTGATAAATACCAATGCATCGGCCCGCATCCAGAGATGGGTGCTCACGTTGTCTGCCTACAACTATGCCATCCGCCACAGGCAGGCAGAGAAAACTGCACTGATGCTCTCAGTAGGCTGCCATTGCCCACGACGGGGGTGGAAATGGCGCAGCCCGCAGATCTAGCCATGGTTATGGAAGCATTTGAGAGTGAGCAATCACCCTTCACTGCCCAGCAGATCAAAACCTGGACAAGCCAGGACCCCTTATTATCTCTAGTCAAAAGCTGTGTGCTTCACGGGAGCTGGTCCAGTGTCCCAGTGGAAATGCAGGAAGAGATAAAGCCATTCCAGCGGTGCAAAGATAAAGTGTCTATACAGGCAGACTGCCTTCTGTGGGGCAATCGAGTAGTGGTCCCCAAGAAGGGCAGAGACACCTTCATCAATGACCTCTATGGTCTTGGCACTCCAAACCGTGGTCTAGGGTCCATGTCGACTATGCAGGCCCGTTCTTGGGTAAAATGTTCCTTGTGGTTGTGGACGCGTACTCCAAGTGGATTGAATGTGAGATCATTTCGGCTAGCACGTCCGCTGCCATTACTGAAAGCCTGCGGGCCATGTTTGCCACACACAGCTTACCCGATGTCCTGGTGAGCGACAGCGGGCCATGTTTTACGAGTGCTGAGTGCAAAGAATTCATGACCCGTAACGGGATCAAACATGTCACATCTGCCCTGTCTAAACCAGTGTCCAATGGTCAGGCAGAGAGAGCAGTGCAAACCATCAAGCAAGGCTTGAAGAGGGTAACTGAAGGCTCACTGCAGACTCGCCTATCCCGAGTTCTGCTTAGCTACCGCACGAGACCCCACTCACTCACTGGGATCCCACCTGCTGAACTACTCATGAACAGGGCACTTAAGACAAGGCTCTCGTTAGTTCACCCTGATCTACATGAACAGGTAGAGAGCAGGCAGCTTCAACAAAGTGCATACCATGATAGCGCAAATGTGTCACGCGAGATTTAAATCAACGATCCTGTATTTGTTTTAAATTATGGACAATGTCCCAAGTGGCTTCCTGGCACTGTTGTGGCCAAAGAGGGGAGCAGGGTGTTTCGGGTCAAACTTTCAAATGGACTCATTCACCGGAAACACTTGGACCAAATCAAACTCAGATTCACGGACTACCCTGAGCAACCCACCTTGGACCCTACCTTTTTTGATTCCCCCAACACACACACCAGTGGCAACCGACACCATGGTTGATCACGAAGCAGAACCCATCATCCACAGCAGCCCTGCAGGGCCCAACACACCAGGCAGCCCAGCAAGGCCAGCTGCACAGCAGCCCAGCGAGGGCCCAACAAATGATTCAACAACACCAGCTTTCACAACGAGACGATCAACCAGGGCAAGAAGGGCCCCAGATCAACTCACATCGTAAATAGTTACACTATTGACTTTGAGGGGGGAATGTTATATATGTGGACTTGTATTTACTCTGTACAGCCACCAGAGGGCTCATTCCCCAGAGTCCCAAGGAACCCCATAATCCCTTGGGAGCACAGGTATTTAAGAAGGCTACATAGGTTGGAGAGGCACTCTGGAAACCTGCAATAAAAGACTACGGTCACACGTCACTTTGAGCTCACAGTGTTCAGTCTGACTCTTTGTCCATACACTACAGGCTGGATAGATAAGAATGGAACCAGGTGAGGGCAGTCCCACCCAGCTGGGAAAAGGAAGAGATAAATAGGATAATAAACATAAATAAAATGGAAGCCCTGTGCAAGCTAAATAGGCTCAAAAGGAATAAATCTTCTAGATGGATGGTATCTATACCTGACTACTTAGAGGGACAAAGGGTAAGATTTGTGAGGTGTTGGACATCATTGTGAGGGATTCGATGATCATTGGAAATCAGTAGATAGGAAATACGCTGTCCTTGTGTCAGTGTTCAAGAGGGTGTTTAAACAGATTGGAACTACAGACCCATCCGGCAAAATAATGGTAAAAAATAACAATAATTTAGTAAATAAGCACATAAGAAATAGGAGAAGAAGTAGGCCATTTGGCACCTCGAGCTTGCTCTGTCATTCAATACGATCATGGCTGATCTGATCATGGACTCAGCTGCACTTCCCTGCCCGCTCCCCATAACCCTGTATTCCCTTATCGCTCAAAAATCTGTCTATCTCCGCCTTAAATATATTCAATGACCCAGCCTCCACAGCTCTCTGACAGCCGTATGGATTCAGGAGAAGAAGATCCTGCCTCACCAACATCCTTGACTGCTGACTGTCGAAGGCCCACAATGAGTTGTGCCTCCACTTCCAAAAATCATTTGCTGAACTCTCTGGAAAAGGATCCTTATTAAGCGGTGGTGATCAAGCGGTGGACAATCCCAACAGCAACAACCTGGAAATGGATGAAAAGTTTTCTGAAAGGTCAAGAAAAACTTGGATTTAAATAGCACCTTTCACGGCCACCGAATGTCTCAAAGTGCCTTCCAGCTGATGAAATACTTTTGGAGTGTAGTCACTGTTGTAATGTGGGAAATGCAGCTTCCAATTTGTGCACAAGCAAGCTCCCACAAGCTACAGTCTGATAATGACCAGATAATCTGTTTTTGTTATGCTGATTGAGGGATAAATATTGGCCAGGACACCAGGGATAACTCCCCTGCTCTTCTTCAAAATAGTACCATGGGATCTATTACATCCACTTGAGAGAGCAGACGGGGCCTCGGTTTAACACCTCATCCAAAAGATGGTAACTCCAACAATGCAACACTTCCTCAGCACTGCACTGGAGTGTCAGCCTAGATTTTTGTGATCAAGTTCCTGGAGTGACACTTGAGCCCACAACCATTCTGACTCAAAGGTGAGTGTGCTACCCACTGAGCCACGGCTAACAGGTAACCCAGATAGGAAGCAGTGGGTATTTGTTAGAGAAGTTACGATGAGGTGGGATGAGGGAAGTGCTGAATGGGTTGCCCCGAGGATCATTGTAAGGATCCCAATGGTTTCTAATTTACATTAATGAGTTGTAGTCAGAAGAATGATGAAATGTGTAGACGGTACCAAACTAGTGAGGAGGCAGCTAAGGAACTAAAAAACAAATTACACAATTGGCTCTGAAAATGTTCAGGCTGTTTGATCTGATCTAAGTGCCGAGATGTGTCCACCAGGCACCTCCCTGCTGACCTTATCAGAGTATCTGGGGTTGTTTTGAGATGGGTGACTGGGTGACGTTATCAAAATCCTGGCCGCCATTTTGGAGTATGGACAGGAACATCGATAGGGCCCAGGTACAGAGGAGTGGGAAGGTCGGGGCGGATGAGCGGCGAGTGTTTGTGGCAAGATGCGGTGAATGTTTATGGTGGAAAAGCGGCGAGAGATTGTGGCGGAGGTGCGACAGATGAAGGTACGGGGCCCAAAAGAGCCGAGGGCCCAGGGGCAGCACGGGCCAGCCCACACTGCGATATGTGTGCGCACTCGGTCCGTGCAGCAGAGCAGATCTCCAGTCGTCCTGGTTAACCTTTGTCACTGGATCAAGACCTAGCTCTGTCAAGCCCGTGTGGTGGCTGGTGTGCAACAGTCACCACACGTTAAAAAAAATTCACGCACAGGCATCTTCCACCCCCTCAATTGGAGTGCAGGACTGGAACATCGAAACACCTGTGAACTCGTGGAAGCAAGTCATCCTCGTTCGAGGGACCGCCTATGATGATGATGATGATCTGAGGTTGGAGAGGTTCCATACTCTAAATAATCCAGATGACCATCATTCACTATGAGTGCCCACCAGAACAGGGGGCAGGTAATGCAATACTATGAAGCCATTGATCTTTCCCCACTAGCCCTGGTCTCATGGCAAATTTTCAAAGAGTCTTTTGGTCTCCTTGTGAACCTTACATCTGCTTCCCTGAAGGCCTTCTTTCTCCCAGTGTACTGTCATTCAAGGTAACCCAGACTGGGGCCAAGAAAACTCCCAGCTTCGGAGGCTCCACGCTTCCTGTGATATGGGGGATGAGATGGATGAATACTCTGCCCCACACAGACCCCTCAGGAACTAGTAACGCCAGCTGGGAATTGAGTTTCTGGACCCTAGCCTAATTTGCCTGGAGTGTACCAGAAAGCCTGCAGATTTTCTTGACCAAGATATGTGTAATGTATGTACATAAGGTCTACCATCAATGGCGCTACCTGGCGCCGAGCTTGCGGCCAACACTTCGCCATGGGCAATTAGGCTTATCGAGCTGTGCCTGGTCTCCAGTTGTCTTGGACCCCCTTGCCACTGGACCAAGACCTTATTCAGCAAAGCCCGTGCATTTGCCGGTGTGCAGCGGCCACCCCACGTTAAAAGAATTCACGCACAGTCATCTTCCACCTGGAATGTCAGGACCCTCATGGACAATCCCAACAGCAACAAGCCAGAACGCCGCACCGCCATAGTTGCCCGGGAACTCAGACGTTTTGACATTGACATCGTCACCCTAAGCGAGACCCGGCGGGCAGGGGAAGGCCAGTTGAAGGAGGTTACACAGTCTTCTGAAAAGGGAAACCAGAGGCAGAATGCCGCTTTCATGGAGTCGGCTTTGCTGTCAAGAATAAGCTGGTCGACCGCCTCAAAGACTCCCCCTATGGGGTCAACGAACGCCTCATGACTCTCCGTATCACCCTATCTCGGGACCAATGTGCCACAGTCATCAGTGCGTACGCCCCCACATTCGATGCAACGGATGAAGCTAAAGAGGGTTTTTATTCCAACCTCGAGACATCCTTGTCCCGTGTCCTCACGGGCAACAAATTGATCCTCCTGGGTGAATTTAATGCCAGGGTTGGCAAAGACACAGCCCTCTGGGGAGGCGTGATTAGCAGAGAGGGGGTAGGGAAAGCCAATTCCAGCGGTATCCTACTCCTGACAAAATGTCTAGGGCATGAACTCCTCATTACCAACACCCTGTTCCGCCAGAGGGACAAATACAAGGCATCATGGCAACACCCTCGCTCCAAACACTGGCACCTGCTTGACGATGTCATCGTCCGAGCCAGAGATCGCAAGGATGTGCGCATCACCCGCGCTATGACAGGAGCTGCGACTGCTGGATGAACCACCGTCTAATCCGATCCATCATCAACATCAACATTGCCCTAAAGCAGAGGGGACAGCAGAAGCAGTTCCGCAAAAAAGTTAATGCCGGGGCACTTAGAGACCCAGCTAAGAGAGCCCTATACAGCCAGCCCCTCACAGCCAATCTGGCATGCCTTGATGACCCTGAGATGCTGAATCCCCATAGTGCTTGGTCTGCCCTCCAGGCCTCTATAATCAGTGCCTGTGAAGAGACACTTGGTCACTCAACCAGAAAACATCAGGACTGGTTTGATGAAAATGATCAGGAGATCGAAGAACTAATAAATCGCAAGCGCAAAGCATTTCTGAGCCTCAAGCAACAGCCCAACTTGGGAGCTGCAAAACAACATTACAGACGGCTCAAGGGTCAGGTCCAAGAAAAAATTCCGGACCTAAAGAACAGGTGGTGGATGGAGAAAGCACAGGAGATACAACAACTGGCCGACAGCCATGATATGCGAGGATTCTTCACTGCAGTCAAGGTCACCTACGGTCCAAACTCCCAAGGCCCCACCCCACTCCTGGCCAAGAACGGGAAAACACTCATCGAGGACACCGAGGCTATCAGGGCCCGATGGAAGGAACACTTTGAAGATCACCTCCATCAAGACTCTGTCTTTGACTCGAGTGTTCTCGATTTCATCCCGCAGCATGCCACCCGCCACCAACTCAGTGAAACTCCAAAGTTGCACAAGGTTGGCAAAGCCATAAAACTGCTTAAGAATCACAAGGCTACGGGTGCGGATGGAATTCCTGCTGAGGCACTAAAATATGGCGGAGAGGCGCTGTTGGCGTGGATACATGACCTCATCTCTCTCATCTGGAGGGAGATCTCAGAGATGCAGTGATTGTGACCATCTTTAAAAAGGGGGATAAGTCCGACTGCGGCAACTACAGGGGAATCTCCCTGCTTTCACCCACTGGGAAAGTTGTCACTCGAGTTCTCCTCAATCGTCTTCTCCCTGTGGCCGAGGGGCTCCTCCCAGAATCACAATGTGGATTTTGTCCCCTACGGGGCACAAGAGACATGATCTTTGCAGTGTGCCAGTTGCAGGAAAAATGCAGGGAGCAACGCCAGCCCTTATACATGGCCTTTTTCGATCTTACAAAGGCCTTTGACATGATCAACCGTGAGGGTCTCCTCCGTTTCGGATGCCCCCAAAAGTTTGTCAACATCCTTCGCCTGCTTCACGATGACATGCAGGCCGTGATCCTTACCAACGGATCCATTACAGATCCAATCCACATCCGGACCGGGGTCAAACAGGGCTGCATTATCGCTTCAACCCTCTTCTCAATCTTCCTCGCCGCCATGCTCCACCTCACAATCAACAAGCTCTCCGCTGGAGTGGAACTAAACTACAGAACCAGTGGGAAGCTGTTTAACCTACGCCGCCTCCAGGCCAGGTCCAAGGTCACCCCAACCTCTGTCATTGAGTTGCAGAATGCGAACGACGCCTGCGTCTGCGCACATTCTGAGGCTGAACTCCAGGATATAGTCAACATATTCACTGAGGCATATGAAAGCATGGGCCTTACGTTTAACATCTGTAAGACAAAGGTCCTTCACCAGCCTGTCATCACCGCACAGCACTGCCCTCCAATCATCAAGATCCACGGCGCGGCCTTGGACAACGTGGACCATTTCCCATATCTCGGGAGCCTCTTATCAACAAAGGCAGACATTGGTGCGGAGATTCAGCATCGCCTCCAGTGCGCCAGTGTAGCCTTCGGTTGCCTGTGGAAAAGAGTGTTTGAAGACCATGTCATCAAATCTACCACCTAACTCATGGTCTACAGGGCTGTAGTAATACCCACCCTCCTGTATGGGTCTGAGGCATGGACGATGTACAGAAGGCACCTCAAGTCGCTGGAGATATACCACCAACGATGTCGCCGCAAGATCCTGCAAATCTCCTGGGAGGACAGGTGCACCAACATCAGTGTCCTCGATCAGGCTAACATCCGCAGTATTGAAGCACTGACCACACTCGATCAGCTTCGCTGGGCAGGCCACATAGTTCGCATGCCAGATACGAGACTCCCTAAGCAAATGCTTTATGCGGAGCTCCTTCATGGCAAACGAGCCAAAGGAGGACAGCGGAAACGTTATAAGGACACCCTCAAAGCCTCCCTGGTAAAGTGCGACATCACCACTGACACCTGGGAGACCCTGGCCGCAGACCGCCTGAGGTGGAGAAAGTCCATCCGGGAGGCCGTTGAGCACTTTGAGTCTCGACGCAAGGAGCATGAAGAAGCCAGGTGCAGGCAGCGGAAGGAGTGCGCGGCAAACAAGCCCTACCGACCCCTTCCCCCGACGAATGTCTGTCCCACCTGTAACAGGGTCTGTGGTTCCTGTATCGGACTGTTCAGCCATCAAAGAACTCACTTTGGGAGTGGAAGCAAGTCCTCCTCGATTCTGAGGGACTGCCTATGATGATGAGGTCTGCCCACCACTAGGGGGGCACTACCATCGGAGGTCCTAGGGTCATCGGTACACTTGTGCTGGGCCCGGTATATAACCTGAACTTCACCTTTGTATCTTCACTTCTGGAAGCCATTAAAGACTGACCAGGTTATACCTGGTCACTAGCTCACAGTACGGAGTTCATTGAATCATTTCATACATCACAATATTAGTGGGCAGACCAATTACAGGTGAAGTTTAATACATGCATGTGTAAAGTACAGCACATTGGAAGAAAAACTGTGTGACATGTATTCCGCAAATGGTCTTGAGAAAGTTACTAATATTGAAAGTGATCTAGGCTTCTCAGTATACTCAATGTTGAACATGTCCAATATTACAGAATAGCAATCATTGAGCAATTAGTATATTACACTATATAGCTAAGCCAGTAGAGTGCATGCTAATCATGGCACCTTGAGCCCCGTGTCCAGTTCTGGTCATTGTGACAACGAAGCCCCAAAGGCATTTCAGAGAAGATCCAGAACATTGAGGTGTGAAGAAAGACTGTGTAATGTCCTTACACACTACTATAAATTCACACGAGGCACATTCTGCAGACAAGGTCACTCTGTGACCTGAACCTTTATTCACAGGACCAAGAAATGATGACCCTGCGTGGGACCTCCCTTTATATACCTGGATGACCAGGTGAGGAGTGTCACCCACAAGTTCACCCGCTGTGCTCAAGGTGTGCATTTCTTAGGTGTATACAAGTATGCAGTGTTGTTACATGAAGGTTACAGTTACATGAAGGTTACATATATGACATCACCTCCCCCCCCCCCCCCCCAACGTCTTATGAGGTCAAAGATTAAGTCTTTCAGGCGGTCGACGCTCTCTCATAGAGCGCCGCAGTTGGGGCTCTGGTTGTTGAGCCTTGGCATGTGTGGTGATTCTGGCCTGTCCGGGCTGGCCGCAGGGACTGTGCATGCTGCTAAATGTTCTTGTTGCTCGTTCACTGGCAGTGGTGTGGGCAACATCTCATGATCTTCCTCAGGTTCCTCAGTGTACATGCTGAACCTTTTTTTTACTTGGTCCAGATGCTTGCGGCATATCTGTCCATTGTTAAGTCTGACCACTATGACCCTATTCCCGTCTTTGCCAATTACAGTACCCTCAAGCAACTTGGGCCCCAAAGCGTGATTAAGAACAAATACAGGGCCATCGATTTCTATACATCTCCCCTTTGAGCTACGGTCATGGCACTCATTTTGGGACTGGCGCTTGCCCTCAACAATGTCTGACAGGACTGGATGAATGAGGGACAACCGAGTTTTAAGTGTACGTTTCATGAGTAGTTCCACGGGCGGGAATCCTGTGAACGAATGCGGTCGGAACCTATAGGCCAGCAGGAGGCACAATAGGCGGCATTGAATGGAGGGTTCTTGAATCCGGAGCATGCCCTGTTTTATGATTTGGACCGCACGTTCCGCCTGGCCATTGGAAGCCGGCTTGAACGGTGCTGTCCTGACATGTTTGATGCCATTGTCCGACATGAACTCCCGGAATTCATAGCTCGTGAAACACAGGCCGTGGTCGCTAACCAGGATGTCCGGCAAGCCATGGATCGCAAAGACCGCACGCAGACTCTCCACAGTGGTGGATATTGTGCACGAATTCAATATGATGCACTCGATCCATTTCGAGTACGCATCAACAACAATAAGGAACATTTTTCCCATGAACGGGCCCGCGTAGTCAACGTGAATACGTGACCATGGCCTGGTGGGCCAGGGCTGAGTGGGTCCTCCCTGGGGGCATTGCCCAGCTGAGCACATGTCGTGCACCTGCGAACACATTGTTCCAGGTCTGAGTCAATTCCCGGCCACCATATATGTGACCGGGCAATGGCCTTCATTAGCACGATGCCTGGGTGCTCGATGTGGAGTTCGCTGATGAATGCTTCCCTGCCCCTCTGGGGCATGACTACTCGGCTGCCCCATAGTAGGCAGTCAGCTTGGATGGAGAGCTCATCCATCCTTCTGTGAAACAGCCTGACCTCCTCGGGGCATGCTCCGTGTGCGGGCGCCCAATCCCCAGTCAGGACACATTTCTTAATCAAGGAGAGGAGGGGATCTCTGTTGGTCCAGATTTTGATCTGGCGGGCTGTGATGGGGGAGCCTGCGCTGTCAAAGGCATCGACAGCCATGACCATCTCAGTGCTTTGCTCCACTGTCCCCTCAGTGGTGGCCAGTGGAAGCCTGCTGAGCGCGTCAGTGCAATTTTCGGTGCCTGGCCGGTGCTGTATGGTGTAGTCATACACAGCCAGCGTGAGATCCCATCGCTGTATGCGAGCTGACGCATTGGCATTGACAGCTTTGCTGTCTGACAACAGGAATGTTAATGGCTTGTGGTCCATTTCTAACTCGAACCTTCTGCCAAAAAGGTATTGGTACATCTTTTTCACCCTGTAGACACATGTGAGTGCTTCCTTTTCAACCATCCCATATCCCTGTTCTGCTTGGAGAGCGACCTGGAGGCATAAGCTACAGGTTGGAGTTGGCCCTCATCATTACTCTGCTGCAACATGCACCCAACCCCATAAGATGATGCATCACATGTCAAAACCAATTTCTTACAGGGGTTGTACAGACAGCTTATTAGAACAAAGCAGGTTCCGCGCCCGATTGAAAGCCTGTTCCTGACAGTCCCCCAAAACCAATCACAACCCTTACGCAGGAGCACATGTGGCGGCTCCAACAATGTGCTTAAGTTCGGCAGAAAGTTCCCGAAGGAGTTCAAGAGTCCCAGAAATGAACGCAACTCCGATGTGTTGCCGGGCCTGGGCACACGACGAATCGCCTCCGTTTTGGATTCGGTAGGCCGGATCCCGTCTGCGGCAACCCCGCTGCCCAAAAACTTGACCTCTGGGGCCAAAAACATACACTTGGACTTCTTTAGTCGCAGGCCTACCCGGTCCAGTCGGCGTAGCACCTCCTCCAGGTTGTGGAGGTGTTCCTCGGTGTCTCAACCCGTGATAAGGATGTCGTCCTGGAATACAATTGTTCCAGGGATGGATTCGTGCAGGCTTTCCATGTTCCTTTGAAAGATAGCGGCCACTGATCGAATGTCAAATGGACACCTGTTGTAGACAAACAGCCCCTTGTGCGTGGCGATGGTGGTCAGTAGCTTGGATTCTTCGGCCAGTTCCTGGGTCATGTAGGCTGAAGTGAGGTCCAACTTGGTGAACAGCTTGCCGCCTGCCAGCGTGGCAAAAAGATCCTCCGCTCTCGGAAGCGGGTATTGGTCTTGTAGTGACACTTGGTTGATAGTGGCCTTGTAGTCGCCACAGATCCTGACCGAGCCATCCGTTTTTAGGACAGGGACAATGGGGCTTGCCCAGTCGCTGAATTCAACAGGCGAAATTATGCCCTCTCTTAGCAACCTGTCCAACTCACTCTCAATTTTCTCCCACATCACATACGGCACAACTCTGGCTTTGTGATGCACTGGTCTGGCGTCTGGGGTGATGCGTATCACTACTTTGGTACTCTTGAAAGTCCCGACACCAGGTTGAAATAGCGACTCAAATTTCTGTAGGACCTGTGAGCATGAACTTCGCTCCACAGATGAAATGGCGTGCACATCCCCCCATTTCCAGTTCATCTCGGCTAGACAGCTCCTCCCCAAAAGCGCAGGACCATTTCCCAGGACAATCCAGAGTGGCAGCCGGTTCTCTGATCACCAACATTGCACTGCCTAGCACTGGGATGATCTCTTTGGTGTATGTCCGTAATTGCGTGTCAATGCGTTCTAGTTTGGGTCTGCTAGCTCTGAGTGGCCATAGTTTCTCGAATTGTTGGACACTCATAAGTGACTGGCTGGCCCCTGTGTCTAGCTCCATGTGTACCGGGATGCCGTTTAATTGGACTTTCATCATCATAGGTAGCGTTTTGGTACATGAGCTGCGGATGTTTGCCACATGAACCCGCTGAACTTCAGCGTCCATTGCTTTGTCCCAAGCACCAACCTGCCTTGCAGACCCCTCTTCTGGTTCATCTGCCTTGTAAATTAGCCTTGCTGCGGGCTTCCTGCACATTCTGGCTAAATGTCCACTGAAATTACAATTTCTACATAAATTGTTGAAACTTACAGGTTTTTACAGCATGTCTGCCCATGCACCTCCAGCATGAGCTGAGATTGTTGTGAACAAAATGGCTGTTACCAGGCATTCCTCTCTGATTGTCTCTTTAATTACTCTTGAGCACTCTGTTAGTGGGTGTCAATGGCCCCATCCCGGGACGTATTGTCCACCATGATGGCATAAATGTCCGTTCAACCTGCCATTGTCTCTGTTGAGGACCCACTCTAGAGTCTGTTGCTGTCTGGTGTCGAATTGCCCTTGCCTGCCTGCGGGGTTCTGAGTCACATTTACAATGTTAACTCCCTGCTCCATCGCCACGTTGGAAGCAGAGTTGCGCGCGTATATTGTCTTGGTTTCCTCCTCCCCCGCCATGAAGGTCTGAGCCATCAACGCCGCCGCTTCCAAGGTCAAGCCCTTGATCTCAATTAGCTTTCTGAAAGTCCCGGCATGACCAATACCCTCAATAAAGAAATCCCTTAACATCTCCCCCCTGCAGGCGTCTGTGAACTTACAGAGGCTGGCCAAGCGCTGAAGGTCCGCAATGAAGTCCAGTATGCTCTGTCCTTCCCAACATCAGTGTATATAGAATCGGTGTCGAGCCATGTGTATACTGCTTGCCAGTTTGAGGTGCTCACCGATCAGTTTGCTGAGCTCTTCAAAAGTTTTGTCCGCCGGCTTCTCAGATGCGAGCAGGTCTTTCAACAGTGCGTAGGTCTTAGGTCCACAGCTGGTCAGCCGCTGCATCTCCCAGCCAGTCCTTCATGATAAAGCTCTGCTGGAGCCTCTCAATGAAATCATCCCAGTCCTCACCAACACAGTACCGTTCCTCTGTACTACCGGTGGCCATTCTCGTGAGTCGTTGATTCCCGTTTCTCGTCGCCAAATGTAATGTCCTTACACACTACTATAAATTCACACGAGGCACATTCTGCAGACAAGGTCACTATTCCCAGGACCAAAAAGTGATGCCCTGCGTGGGACCTCCCTTTATATACCTGGATGACCAGGTGAGGATTGTCTCCCACAAGTTCACCCCCTGTGGTCAAGGTGTGCATTTCTTAGGTGTTTACAGTATGCAGTGTTGTTACATGAAGGTTACAGTTACATGAAGGTTACATACATGACAGACTGGAAAAAATTGAGATTTTAATTCTTGAAAGGATGTGCCCGAGAGGTGAGTTGTGGAGGTTTTTAAGTTAATAGAGAAAATGTAAATCTGAAACTGTACTTCAAACTAAACTGTAACTGTAGCATAAGTGACCACAGGTTCAAAGGGAGGGGAGAAGTCTTTAACTGAACAAAAATACATGGAGTCTAGATGGAATTTGTTCTGATGGGCTGAATGGGATTTTCTGGCTTAGAATTTCTTAAGTTCCCATGATGGGATCTAGTGGAGTAGATGGAGAGAAACTGATCCCATTGGCAGAAGGCTCAAGAATCAGAGGGCATAGACTTAAGGTGATTGGCAAAAGAACAAAAGGTGACATGAGAAAAACCTTTTTACGCTGCAATTGGTTAGAATCTGGAATGCATTGCCTGAAAGGGTGATGGAGCCAGACTCAATCATGGCTTTCAAAAGGGAATTGGATAAGTACCTGAAAGAAAAAAAATTGCAGGGCTATGGGGAAAGATCAGGGGAGTGGGGCTAGCTGAAGTGCTCTTGCAGAGAGCCGGCACGGGCTCGACAAGCCGAATGATGTCCTTCTGTGCTGTAACCATTCTATTCTATTTTATGTTCTTACCCGTTGTTACAAGTTTAAACTTCTGGAAATCTTAAGATAAAAGTTTGTACCCTTATTTTTAAAATATCTCACTTAAATTAAGGAAGAATATACTTGCATTGGAGGCAATTCAGAGAAGCTTCATGAGGTTGATTCCTGAGATGAAGGGTTTGACATGAAGAAAGGTTGAGCAGGTTGGGCCTACAACATTGGAGCTTAGAAGAATGAGAGATGATCTCATTAGATTCTGAGGGGGCTGGACAGGATATTTCCTGTCATGGGGGAATCTAGAACTAGGGGTCATAGTTTCAGAATAAGGGGTCGCCTATTTAAAACGAAGATGAGGAGGAATTTCTTCTCTCAGAGGGTCGTGAATCTTTGGAATTCTCTACCCAGAGAGCTGTGGAGGCTGGGTGATTGAATATATTTAAGATGGAGATAGACAGATTTTTGCACAATAAGGGAGTCAAGGGTTGTGGGGAGCAGGCAGAGAAGTGGAATTGTGGCCAAGGTCAGCTCAACCATGATCTTATTGAATAGCGGAGCAGGCTCTAGGGGCCAAATAGTCTACTCCTGCTCCTATTTCTTATGTTTTTATGTTCTTATGTTAAAACTCCCTGTTTAAAACAAAGAACCAAATAGTCTACAGTTGGCAACATCTACAAACTCTAAAAGAAAACTGACACGAATCGGAAGTCCCTCAACAGATGCTGGTCTCCTATGTATATGGAGAAGTGTTGCTAGGAGGCAAACTGTTCCAGGAATGTAGCACTCGCCCAGTTAAAGGAGGACAGGAGGATGACTGGAGGAAGAGGCAGAAGTTGTGGGAAATGCAGTGAAAGGACTTGATGGCAAACTCCCAGGGACCCAGCTGACAGAACGAAGAAGAGAGATAAATAGAAGCAGGCCTGGGAGGAGTTCCAGAGCAGCACTCCAGCACTGCTCCACGAGTGGCCAGGCAGGCTGCATGGCAGCAACCAGAAAAGATGTAACACAGATGGTATCATTTAATGAAAACTGTCGAACTGTTAGACGGACTAAACCCAGTGGTAGAACTTGGTCACTCTGCAGCTTAGGCAGGACTCCAACATTTCCCATAGTATTACAGGACAAATTATTGATTGTTTAAAAATACATATAAGGCCAGATTTTCCTCGGTGCTGGTAACTAGGATGCAAGTCCAGCAGTAAGTGAACATCTGGTAGGTGTCTACAAACATTGTGTGTTCAAATCCTGAGTAAAGAGCCATTTTAGTCACTGACCAATCCAAAATGACATCATTACACAATCCGAGATGACCGAAAATTCGGTTTAAGGGTTTTTTAAGGCGCTAATGTCGGGCGGTCGCTAAATTTAGCGCCGGGAAATGGTTTGCGACGCCAGGCAAAAGATTCAGTGGCTGCGTCCTGACAGTGGAGTGAAGCGCTAAGGGAAGCGTTCCACGCCTCTCTTGGGCCGCTAGGCCGGGTGAGCTACTGAATATTCCGTGTTAAAGAGCCCTAAGAGAGGCCTCCCTGCAAAAAAAAGAATTGGAACAAAAAACACAAAAAAACATTCCCGATACATTACTCACTCCAAATAAAGTTACGTCGCAAAAAAATATCAATCACACTTACCTCGTGCAGTCATTCCTTCCCTTAGCGCCCCGGGACAGCTCTGCACTCCCCCTTTCTCTGGCGGTGTCATCACGGGGCACTGCGGGTGCCGCACAAACCAAATGGTGCATCCGTGTTGATGCCGGGGGCGTGAGGGGTGCGACGATACCCCGGGCGATACTCCTCAGCGTCGCTGGTACCGGCACACAGAATTTGCTGAGCAGCGCTCGTGGCTGCAAACCCTTTAGCGACCCAGTAGCGACCCTTGCAAGGGGCGCTGTCCAACTGAATTTTCAGCCCCTTGCTTTCGCAAGTGTCAATTTGTGTAAAATCGTTGTGCTGGACAACCTTATTGATTGGACTTTTCTGACTCCACTCTCCGAAGGTTGTGTACAGTAGAATATGTAGCATTGGCATAGTCACCACAGCATGAAAAATAAAAAAGAACTCTCTTCAAAAATAAAAAAATCCCTTTATTTGCAATTTGTCTTATATTCTCTTGCTTAATATTCTATTTAACATCAGATCACAGTTTACCTATCCAGATATACGCTCCAGTCATCTTTTTAGTGCTCTGCTTAGAATTCTTGCTATATGCAGGAGCTTGTGGCTAAATTTGGGACTTCTTCATCTGTGTTGTGCCAGCAATTACACACTTCGCAGCTGGATACGCAAACATCCAGGAATGCTCATTGGTACTGTGGCCGTTTAGCTGCTTGGAATGTGCACGAGTCATTAATACAAGTTTATGAGAGGGTGTTTATTGTTTGCTACTGCTAATGAAATTCATACTTGCCCATTGCAAAATCTCACACGCCTACCACTTTGTTTGCTTGTCGTAAAGGAGAAAGATATTGCATGAGCGCTGCGAGTGGAGAATAGACACCAGTGGCTGTTCTACAATTTGACCTTGCTGACACAGGCACTTGCAGGGCTCTTGAAGCTGCAATTATGTGAAGTTACCTGTTAATTGCTAAGAATTTACTTCTCTGCCGTTTCTAATTTGTGTGCATTCTCTGCATCATTAGGGGAGCTTCTTTCCCCCAGTTCTCTTCTCCTCCTTAAGGAATTTGTTTTGATTGCATGACTGCTTTTGCCTTGCTCTCTGGCCCATTCGTGTGAGTTATGAATCCCTAGGGGGAAGGCGAGGAGGGATTTTGGTCTTTATTTGGGTGCTAACGTTGCCGTCCTTACTCGGTCTGACCTATATGTGACTCCAGCCCCACACAAATGTATCATACTGTTTACTTCACCACATTTTCACGGCAATTGGGGATTGGCGATAAATACTGGCCTTGTCAGCGATGTCCACATTATGGAAAATAATGTAAAAAAGGTGTCTGGTGCTCCAGTGGGGGTGTGTCTGAGTGTCTGGTGCTCTGGTGGGGGGTGGGGGTATCTGAGTGTCTGGTCCTCCAGTAGGGGTGTATCTAAGTGTCTGGTGCTTCGGTGGGGGATGTCTGAGTGTCTGGTGTGTCTGTGTCTGAGTGCCTGATGCGTTGCTGGGTGTGTGTCTGAGTGTCTGGTGCTCCGGTAGGTGTGTCTGAGTATCTGAGTGTCTGGTGTGTCTGTGTCTGAGTGCCTGATGCATTGCTGGACATGTGTCTGAGTGTCTGCCCTAAGTTTGCTGCATTATGGGCAAATCTCCTCACTCTCACATCAGCCCCAGATTGTACATTCCACATCTCTGGATTTTCCCCCTGCGTGTTTCAGGAGATCCAAATCACAGTTGGTACGAATCACACACAGTAGGATTACCATAAGCTTCATACCATGGTATCTCTTAATTAAATCTGCAGGAATCTCTTATTCTTCCATTTCACAACAATTAACCGTGGTACGTACAGGAATTCAAATACTAATTTTCTCAGATTTCTCCCTTCCGCTCCTTGCTGGGGTAGAGTTCCACAGGCCCTGAAGGCCTTCAGATCCCTTGCTGATATACCCATCCTTCGTACCTGAGTCGAGAGAATGAGTGCTGTCAGACTATTTGAGAGGAGGGGCATCATAGCCCAGTTCCATCTTGCTCCTCGCCCAATTGCACATTGACATCTACTTCTCCCAGCAGAGATGGAGATCGGTGGCAGGAACGCTGTCTGATTTGCCCTTCTCACAGTCCCATGCTAACCCTAGTTGCCCAACAGCTGCACCGTCTCAAGTGAGCCAGCTGACACAAGAGTGCCCATTGATCCTGTGCCCATCCTGGCTGGTCCGGTTTCAGCACAAATGTGCAGGGAACGAAAAGTTTTGACGTGGCCAAACTCCGGCAGCCAACCGGTTAACGCAGTAACTGCCTTGCTCCTCAGCTGTTACCTCAGTTGCAGTCTCTGCCAGGCTCACCTGAATCTAATTTGCTCCTCTCAGATGGGATTGCTGGCGCAAGCGGATTGAATGACCCGACACTCGGCATAACGAAAGGGGTTGAATATTTATCCTGCCCATCTGTTCGTTTTATCACAAAATTAAAAGAGTTACGCCTAACCTTTTCAAGCAGGCCTGTAGCACACCGAGGTCTAACACCAGGTGGGGGGCGGGGGGGGGGGGGGTATCTGGGGGGTGGGGTTGGGGTCTAGCTACTCCCGGCCAGTCGCTTTCTGTTATGACGGGGCTGCTGGGCTGATTCCATGTGAGCCTGCCAGAATAATTGTTGGCGTTCTCGCAAGCCGTGTTGTGACATGGGCCAGAAGCTGCTGATACGATGTGTAAACCAGATGTTTCATGAGAGAGGGAGAGAGGGGAAGAGGTCTGTTGGTGATTATTCCTAATTTTTAGTCAGGACTTCGAGGTGGGAACACCGACTTGAAAGAAACAGCAAGAGAACGGGACAGACCCAGGGCTTGCAGTATGAAAGCCAGTGACATGTTATATGGATTAAAATAACACATGGAAGTACTTTAGATGCATTTTGAAGTTTAGCGAATCCTTTGAGCTTTTTCAGTTGATTTACAGAAGTCCCTTGAGCAGGTTTAAGTGCTGTGAATGATGCTCGGAATTGATCAGCAGACATGGGGAAGGTGTTTATGACCATCCCGGGGTGAGTGGCACTTTTACATTCTTGCAGTTGGAATCAACAGGTGATTGGCACAGGTCTCTTCAAGGCACTGGCTGGCTGTGTCGTGCGCACTGCTCGGATAAAGATCAGGATTTGTATTTGCGCATTTCGGGAAAAAAGTCCACATCATGTGGTGCTGTTTTTGTACCTGGCTCAATAGCGTGAGCTCTGCAGCTGCTGTATCTGCTACTCTACCATTTCCCCGCAGTCTGTCTAATGTACTCCCTGAGATTTAGAACAAGAACCCAAGATAAGCTTTAATGAAGAAAGCCCTACAGCCCCTTTGATCGCGTCCTTCCAGAATACCCAAGTCTCACATTACTGCTCCTTAAATGAATCCAATATCCTGAGCATCCTGGCAACCGTTCCAGCTATTTCGTGCCCATCTTTCCCATGTATGAATCCCTCCAATCAGGTTTCCGCCCCTGTCACAGTACCGAAACGGCTCTTGTCAAAGTCACAAATTACTTTCTGTGTGACTGTGATAAAGGTAAACTATCCCTCCTCGTCTTTTTTAACCTGTCGGCAGCCTTTGACACGGTTGATCAAATACCATCCGTCTCCAACGCCTCGCCACTATCGTCCAGCTGGGTGGGTATGCATTTGCCTGGTTCCATTCTTATCTATTTAATCATAGCCAGAGAATCACCTGCAATGGCTTCTCTTCCTGCTTTTGTACCATTACCTCTGGTGTCCCCCAAGAATCAATCCTATTTCTCATCTATATACTGCCCCTCGGCGACATCAAAAAAACACAGCATCATTTTCCACATATACGCTAACAACTCCCAGCTCTACCTTTATCGCCACCTCTCTCAACCCCTCTTCCATATCTAAATTGTCAGACGGCTTGTCCAACATCCAGCATTGGATGAGCATAAATTTCCTCCAACTAAATGTTAGGAAGAGCGAAGCCATTGTCTTTAGTCCCCGCCACAACTCCGTTCTTTAGCCACCGACTCCATCTACTCCCTCGCATCTGTTTGAGACTGAACCAGACTGTTCGCAACTTTGGTGTCATATCAGACCCCGAGTTGAGCTTCAGACCACATTTTCGCACAATCACTAAGCCCTCCTATTTCCACCTCTGGAATATTGCCCGACTCCGTCCCTGCCTCAGCTCATCTGCTGCTGAACTCCTCATCCATGTCTTTGTTAGCTCTAGACTTGACTATTCCAATACATTCCTGGCCTGCCTCCCATGTTCTACACTCTGTAAACTTGAAGTTATTCAAAACTCTGCTGCCCACGTCTGAGCTCGCTCACCCATCACCCCTGTAGTCACATTGGCTCCCGGTTAAGCAATTTTAAAATTCTCATCCCTGTTTTCAAATCCCTCCATGGCCTTGCCCTCCTTATCTCTGTAATCTCCTCCAGCCCCACAACCTTCTGAGATGTCTGCACTCCTCTAATTCTGGCCTCCTGAGCTTCCCCAATTTCAATCGCTCCACCATTGGTGGCCATGCCTTTAGCTGCTAAAGCCTGAAGCTCTGGAATTGCCTCTTTAAACCTCTCCGATATGCTACCTCACTTTCCTACTTTAAGACGCTCCTTTAAATCTTCCTCCTTGACCCATCTGCCCTAATATCTTGTTATGTGGCTCGGTGTCAAATTTTGTAGTATGACACTCCTGTGAAGTGCCTTTGGACATGTTACTAAGTCAAAGATGCTATCTAAATACAAGTTGTTGTTGTTGTTGTTGTTGTTGTTGATCACACTCAGTACAAAGAAATATTTCCTGACGTTTGTGTTAAATCTTCCTTCACAATCCTGGACTGGTGTCCACTTGTCCTGTCACTCTGACACATCCAAAAGTTTTGCTTTGGCTTACTTTCTTCATCTGGTTGATATCTTGGGTAGCTCTGTAAGGCTCCTTCCCTGCAAACCTCACTGAGTTATGGGACATCAATTGTGGACACAATGCAATGTCAAGCTCTCCGATCAGGAGTCCAGTGCTGTTTCAATGGACCTCATGAAATAGGGACAAGGATCCTTATTCTTTTTGTCTATAACATGCCTAACTGTGGTCTGACTATTGCAGCTGAAGATCACTGGTGGTATATCATCATATACACACAAAAAAATAGAAGAAAAGGCCTTTCTACACTAAAAGTTAGTTCCAATATTTAGGTTAATTTGCAAGACCCGGCACTAAGGGGTCGAACTCGGTACTGCCGATTTTGAAGCGGTGTCATCAGCTGGGAGGATTTTTTTACCGGCAGGTGTTAGGTGCAGCCCCGAAACACAAAATTCAATTTTGCCGCCTGAAAAATGGTTGCAGCGTTAAATCATGGCATTGCACTTACCTGAAGGGGATAAGCAGCGTTGAATGGGCCATGAAACGGGGCGTCAACATCTGGGCATTAAGCAGCATTTTGAGCTGCGTCACAGACACAGACATAGTCCATTGAGCCGTTGATTGGTGAGGCCAAATGGAAGGTTCCTATTTGAAGTCTCACCCACTGCAAGGGCCGGCATGCACTGTTAACCTTGCTACTCGGTTCTGCAGACCACCCCTGAAGTTGTTAACGTCTCAGTCTTCATATGCGTCTCAGAGATGGTAGCCTCCCCATTACTGTTAGGTCCTGATCCTCTAATTCAAGCATTGCCACAACAAGTCCATGTAGTGAATGGAAGTTACATTGTACTGTGAGGACTCTCATACAGTAACATCTCCTAAACTACATAAGGCACTTAGGACACACTGATAGAAGAGCTCTCACTCAGACATTCTCTTTAATCTCACAGGACAAGCTCGCCCACAACCGCAAGGACTGGAGGAGGGGACTCTGAACTGCAGGTCCTGACTCTGTTGGAGGAACGCGCCTTGGCCCTGATGGGCGTTCAAGTGCCATGGCGGTGGGTGAGGCCGACCTCCCTGGGGACAGTGACGGTATGTTGAGTTCCTTTGCAGCATCCGGCAGGTCACTTAGGCCTGACACCACAATCCTTCAACTCTTTCCATGAGACTGCCATTCTTGAATACGTTTGACCCTCCCCTGCAGGTCACCACTCTTCTCTGGCTTTGTGCTTTCAGATAATGACCCAGGGGCCTGCTCATCAGCCTTCCACAGTGGGTGACGGTGGAGAGGATGAGGAGGCGGAGGACACCTCTCTGGACATGACCGAGGATCCAGCGTCCTCAGAGAGCGGGGCCAGCAGCTTTTTGTCGGAAGGCGTGGTTGGGAAAATGGAGGTGGCTGATGCTCCGGGACCCAGTGCCTTGCAGCTTCGCCATGGGGGAGGAGAGATCAGGGGGCCAGCTCCCCGGAGGGTGAGTGCATGCCTGAGTGATGCTCAGCAGCACTCTGATGACAAGGCTGACTTAGAGGATCTCACAAGACAGTCATTGCAGATGCACAGTGATCTGCTGGGTGTTTTGTCAAGGGTGCCCGAGAATGTCGATGCACTTGCATTGAGTGTGGTGGAAGCCGCCTCAATGATTGCATTTGTGTCTCAGCATCCCATCGAGCTTATCCTTGATGTTGGATGCTTCAAGTGACCATGGGGTCCCAGACATGGTGGTATGGGCTATGGCTGACGTGGCAGTAGCCATTGAGCACCAGGCCGACACTATGGTAGGCCTGCAGACTGTCATGCCATCAGTGCATGGTGGCATCAATCAGCTCCGTTGTGTGCTGCAGTCGCAGTCTGCCCTGACATAGAGCCAACTTGAATCCACGCAGGCACTGACCGCTGCCATCGTGTCTGGGGCCCCATCAGTTGCACGGGGAACTAATGTTCACGAAGCACGGCAGCAATCTGTGCTCAGCCAGATAGCTCCAAATGTTGAGGCTCTGCCCCGGGGGAGTAACAATGTGTCGGGCATGTTGAAATGTGCTGACCTTTCTCAGGGTGACATCATTCTGTGCTTACCCCTGCTGCTCTCTGCAACCCATCCACCGCGAATGCTGCCTCCCATGCTGAGGTGATGCAGTCCACAGATGGCCCTTCCAGGGCCCAAACTGGTGTGGAATGTCCTGCTGGGCCATCAGCTGTGGAAGCGGTGCCAACACAGCGACCTTCTACCAGCCTTGCTGCAGGCACTGAGACCCCATTGAGGAGGAGCAGTCGGTCTGGGAAGGGTGAGAAGGGAAAGTGTGGGAAAGCACTGAGAAAGAGATGGTAAATATGTGTGTGCTATTGGCCAGAAATGGTGACCTTGCTGGAATGTGAACTAATGTAAATAGTTTCACTTGCATGAGGCATTAAAGAATTGTTTGATGCTGGCCAGAGATGCTGTCCTTGTTCTATTATAAAGTACTGTGAATAATTGCACGTGGATATGGTTAATCATGTTTCAAGGGGTCTGGTTTCAATTATTGTTTGCTGTGGATGATGGCGTCCTTTAGTGCTTCTTTACAGCTCACTATGGTTTTTTTGTAAATAAAAACTTGTTTAATTTGTCACAATCGTATCTTGCCATTTATATGCACGGAGGCTTGTAGGGTGGGTGCAATGTCTTCAGCAGATGGCCAGATGAATAGGCTAACCAGGTGAGGCGGGGCCCGCAATGCCACATGTGTACAATTGATGGCCCCCTGAACCATGGGGAAGCCCGTTATCCTAGCGAAGCCAGGGGAGCGCTCATCCAGGTCTTCCCTGGCCATGCTGAACTTGATCGAGTGTAATCGTTTGTTGTAGAGAGCGTTGGTCACCTGGCGAATGCAGTAATGTACTGCAAACTGCGAGATGTTGCAAATATTGCCTACAGGAGACTGGGAGAAGCCGGTAGCATAGAAGTTGAGGGCTGCTGTCACTTTGACTGCCACTGACAGCGAGGTCCTGGTACCGATGTCAGCTGCCAGGTATATCTGCAGGAGGTGGCAGAGCTCCGTCACCACCTCCTTGCGGAACCTCAGCCTTCTCAGGCTCTGCTCCTCGGACATCTCAAGGTAAGAATAACCCTGCGACTGTACGGCCTCCTGCCCCGCCGACTGGAGTCTCTCCTCTGGCGAGCTGCCACATTTGCCATCAGCCTACTCTGCAGCCAGCGCCTTTGAAGTCTTCGCCGCAGGACGATGTGGTGTGTGATCACTGCCGCCATAACTTTGCAGAAGTAACAGCGATATTCTAGTTCCAAGTGTATCCGATCGTAAACCCAACAATGTCTCCAAGATATTAGCACTGAAGCTTAGTCAGTAGCCGCAGGGCACCAGCACCTTCGCACTGTGCGAGCAGCCAACGCAGCACGGACCGCGAGCTCTGTGGGCTGGCTGCAACTCCCTGTAAATAACGCCCCGGATTCGTTTCCCCGTCTTGTGCACGCCAACTTTTTCAGGCATCATCGCCGCCAGCTGGTAAGTGAGGCGGCCAAAGTGAATTTGGTGAGAAGGCGCCAAGAAGGCGTTGCACGTGTGGTGACGTCAGGATTTCCGTGGCGGTAGTCGGCAGGGCGGCAAATCTTTACGCCCTTTGGAAAAGAACAACTAAATTTCCCGTCATCCAAGCCTAACGCCGCTGCCCAGCCGGTCACGCTCTGTTGCCACCTCACTCAGGCGGTATCACTGGCGGTAGCAACCGAATTTTGACTCCTAATTGTTGTTTAAGCCAGTGGATGGGGTGCCGATCAAATGGACTGCTTTGTCCTGGATCGTGTCATCCTTTTTGTGTGTTATCGGAACTTCACCCATCGAAGCAAGTGGAGAGTATTCCAACACACTCCTTACTTGTGCCTTGTAGGTGGTAGATAGGTTTTGGGGAATCAGGAGTTGAGCTATTGGCCACAGAATACCTGGGGGGAGAAATTGATTATTGTCCCGGAAGGAAGTGGAGGGTTAAATCAAGGGACATGCAGTGCTGCCGCGTACAAAGGGCACTTCTCTCCCTTAAAGGGAAGGGCCATCACGGCAGGCTCTGCCATTAAAGAATCTCCTACCTGGACCACCAAGGAAGCAGGGAACCCGCGGTCAGTCCGGCACTCAAGCAGAGATCCGGGCTGAGTGATCGCGGGCAGGACCCTGCAAAGAAAACAGTTTTTTTTACTTACCTCGGCCACATCGCCTATAATCATTGCCCCGCTTGCGGCCGGCCACCTGAACCATGCCTCCTGCAGCTGTCGGTGTTTTCGCTCGGCGCTGCTGCAGGGGGTGAAAGTCAATTTCGGGGCCAGGGCAATGCGCACGGCGATGACGTCCCAATCTCTGGGCACAGGAGATCGGGGTGCAATGCCGTAATACTGCCGCCCAACATGGCGGGAGTCGTTGTCAGCGCCATGTCCGGACGCTAGCGGGAGGTGCTAACGGGGGATGCAAATACACTGAATTTCTAGGCCCTAGTCTCTGACCTGCTCTCGTAGCCATGACATTTATGTAGCTGGCCCAGTTTCAATTCTGGTCAATGGTGGCCCCAGGATGTTGGTGATGGGGGAACTCAGTGATGGTAATGCCATCAAATGTTATAGGGAGGTGGTTATGCTCTTTCTTGTTAGAGATGGTCATTGCCTGACATTTGTGTGGAATGAATGTTATTTGCCACTTATCAGCCCAAGCTGAATGTCATTCGGGTCTTGCTGCATGAGGACACAGACTGCTTCATTATCTGAGGACATGAGAAGGTAGCTGACACTGTCTAAACATCAGCAACCAGTTCCATCTCTGCCCTTGTAATGGAGGGAAGATTATTGATGAAGCAGCTGAAGATAGCTGAGTCTAAGTGTAGCAACCCCTGTATTGATGTCTTGGTGCTGTGATGCTTGGACTCCAACAACTACAGACATTTTTCTTTGTACTAGGTATAACTTCAGCCATTGGAGAGTTCTCCCCCTGATCCCCATTGACTTCAGGTTTACTCGGGCTCCTTTGTGCTACAATCAGTCAAATGCTGATTTGATGTCAAGGGCAGTCACTCTCATCTGGAATTCAGCTCTGTGTCCATGTTTGGACCAAGGCTGCAATGATGTCTGGAGCCGAGTGGTCCTGGCGGAACCCAAACTGAGCAGTTTATTGGTGAGTAAGTGCCGCTTAATAGCACTACTGACAACTTTGCCCTTCACTTTGCTGATGATTGGGAATAGGTTGATGGGACAACAATTGTCTGGGTTAGATTTGTCCTACTTATTATGGACAGGACATACCTTACCATATTTCCACATTGTCAGGTAGATGCCAGTGTTCTGGCTGTACAGCAGCGGCTTAGCTAAGGGTGCGACTAGTTCGGGAGCACAGGACTTCAGCATTACAGCCAGGCATGTCATCAAACAGAATCATACATTCCTTTTGTACGTGGTAAAATATATCTCTTCTGTTTAATTTTATGCATAAATTATTGCTTGATTTATTGTAGCAATCTCCTATATTCATCAAATACGCGTATAATTTTATCTGGGGAAGAGAACACCAGAGAATACTGATAGGTGATGGGTTTGATGTCTAGTGAGTTATAAACAGGAGCCTTGAGATGGCAGGGAACATTTTTAATTTTTGCTGGTTTGAACAGCTCATGAATACTCGGTACAGAGATCCGTGGTGGATTGAAAGCAGGTAGAACTTGTAAATAGCAATCCAGAGCCTGGACTAATAATCCAGAGACATGAGTTCCAATCCCACCACGCCAGTGGAGGAATTTAAATTCAATTAATTAAATATTTTTAAAATCTGTAATAAAAAGCTAATATCAATAAGTGACCATAAAACTACCGGATTGTCGTAAAAACCCATCTGGTTCACTAATGTCCTTTCAGGAAGTAAATCTGCCGTCCTTACCCGGTCTCATGTCATAGGCCGTTCCTCGAACGAGGATGACTTGCTTCCACACCAAAAGGGATGATTTCATAGATGTTTCAACGAAGGACGCGATATTCCTGAGGGGTGGAAGATGCCTGTGCGTAGATTTTTTTAACGTGTGGTGACCGTTGCACATCAGCCACCACACGGGCCTGACAGAGCTTGGTCTTTATCCAGTGGCAAGGGTTAACCAGGACGATTGGAGACCAGTTCTGCTGCACGAACCTAGTGCGCACACACATATCGCAGTGTGGGCTGGCCCGTGCTGTCCCTGGGCCCTCGGCTCTTCTGGGCCCCATACCCTTATTTTCCGCACCTCCGCTGTGTGTGGGCCCCGCCGATGTTCCAGCCCATGCTCTACATTGCGACCTGGGCCTTGATGACGTCACCCAGTCGCCCACCTCAAAGTCATCACACACTTGGATTGGCTCGCGCTGGAAGCTGTAGTGGCATGCTCCAGCTCTTTATCCGGTCTGGCCTATATGTGACTCCAGGCCCACAGCAATGTGGTTGACTCTTAACTACCCTCTGAAATGGTCTAGCAAAACTACTCAGTTGTATTCAAGAAGGCGGCTCAACACCACATTCTCGAGGGCAATTATGGATGGACTATAAATGCTGGCCTTGCTGGCGACGCCTACGTCCCGTGAATGAATGAATTAAAAAAAAATAATGGCCAGGATTCTCCTCTGTGATCCCACCTAAAATTGGGCAGGATCATGATGGATATCCACCATTTCAAAGAGAATTTTATAGTTTGACTCTAGACTACATTATCTTCAGATTTGTGCAAGTGAGGTCATTGTTAGCCTTTGGGTAACGGCACAGGCACGATAGGCCGAATGGCCTCCTTCTGTGTCATAATTTTCTATGATTAATTTTTAGAAAAAATACAGCTTCTGGATTGCAGGGACAAAGTCCCGCTTACAGGGCCCACTGCCGGAACAATGAGAGAGAAGTTGGTACTAAATCCCCCAAAACTGTAGCACTCATCAACACACGAGTATCCTTTTAGCAGATGTTGCCCTGGTTCTGACTGACAGCCTGTTCGAATCAATAGAAGACGTCTTACTGTTTTGTTGTGCCCATGAGTTTGCAATCTTGAAGTGTCACTCTGTAATCTTTTTACTCTGCTCCAGAAATTCTGTTTCGAAGCAGATTTGTTGCCAGTGTATTTGTTGGCCACAGCAATTGGACAGATTGTTCGTGTATTGGTTATGCTAACGCAGCTTTCTTAAAATGTTTGTGGCTGCCTCCATCTTGCCACACATCAGTCACACATCTTCTGACCTCGGAGGAGTGCCACCGCCTCCTATATGTAAAAATGGGGTGTCTCATTTTCTCACTTTGCCGTAGATTCTTGAAGCTGGATCTGGCCCCCAGCACGACACTGAGGTCAGACTGCTCTCATACAGAGTGGTAGCATGGTTTGTGTTGTGTATGCAATAACTGCTAGACTGAGTACTGTTTAACTCCAAGAGGTATAACCTTGGCTCTGCTTTATTAAGGCCCAAAGTGCCTAATATACTAAGTGGCTGGCCTTTTATACTTGTGTGCAGCCCATTGGCCTCCAACAGTGATGCCATCTCGTGGCTAGTGATCCCAAGAGTACATACATGACAATTTGACTATGTGTGATATGTGCCATGAGCCTCAGCAAGTCTATCCCTTTTTATTAGTTCTGTACCCTACCTACCCAAGTCTTTACCAAGGAAGAAGACTTCCTCTGTTCATTAGATGTAGTCAAATTGTATAGACATTTATCAAGAACGGGTTTATGATTCTGCTGCATGAATAACACAGCAGGAATCCCTCACAATCATTTCCCTCTTCAAAAACATACCGATTTGATTCTTGCACCCAACAGCCTTCCTGGTAACTTATTCCCAAATTCTGTTGTTGGGTGAAAGAGTTTTGTCTGGCTTCCCTTCCTACTCCTAACCCTGTGATCGTTAACTTGTGACCTTGGTATCTGAATAAACCGTAATACTGACTGGATCCTTCGGACAAGCTGAGATCCCCTGATCTGCCGTAGCCACGCGCGGGTAACTCAAATGCCTTTGCTGCATACTAACCTCTTCCAGTGAGAGACTCGACTGGGAATTTGTGGAGTCTCACAATCCTGATAAATCATCGGATATGTAGTTGCTGTGCAATTGATGTTCTATGGGGAATGGACAGAAATTGCCAGAGCTAATGTTTCATGAAAGTTTTAAGAGGAATCATAGGCTTTATTCCATTTCACTTCGTTTCTGTTCATCCTTTTGGGTGTGTAACTCTTTACCTCTCTCGACACCTGTCTCTCCCTTTCCATCCAAGTATCCCACTCTATTCCAGTATCTGCTTATCTCTCGATACCCACTCTGTGCATATTTCTCTGCACCTCTCTCACCCTCTCTCTGCAGCAATCTCTCTGGGTACATGTCTGTCCCTTGATACATCTCTGTCTCTCTCTCTCTCTATCTCTCTCTCTGCACCTGTCTCGCCCTCTCTCTGCACCTCTCTCGCTCTCTCTCTGCACGTAACTGTCCCCTAGCACATCTCTCTCTCTCCATCTCTCTCTGCACGTATCTCTCTATCTATCTCTTTGCACATCTCTCTCTCTCTCTCTGCATGTAACTCTCTCTGAGCACATCTCTCTCTCTATCCCCCTATGCATTACTCTGCCTGTCTCTTTCTGAATGAGTCTCTATAAACACATTTCTCTCTACATTTTTCTATCTCTCTCGCTTGGGTGGATTTGCAACTGAGACCCTTGAAGGTGAACACGCTCAGTGTGATAATGTTCTTTGCCTCCCATTCCCCTTTTATTACAGCATCCCAGTGGGAAACCAAAGATTAACCTTAATCCTGATTTAATGTTGACTTCCCTCTGAAAACTCCCAGATGTGCGTTTAAAGGGTTAATCATCCCCTACAGTTCCAATAATGTCTATTTTATGAAAGGCTGTAACTGGATCATTATATCCAACTTTTACACATGTGGTCTGTAATGCAGTTGATTCCTCTTAAATCTATAACCTATTAACCATGGAATTCTAGACTGATTCAAAACATACTCTGTGTTCATACTGCAGACTGTCTCTGTCCTACAGCGTTTTGAAATGCTGCATTAAACTCTACTGGTGTTATTGCACATAGGAGTACAGTTCACTCCGCTGCAAGTCTCTGGGTGGACTTGCCAGAGTGAGTCCACCCTTCCTGATGGAGAGTGAGGCCTCCTTCTTTGTTTCGCTGAGAAAGCTAGGTTTGTCAATACCGTCAGGATTAAAAAGAGCGGCATAGGCTTCGGGGTAAACTGAGAAGTAGTGAGGGAATGGATGGGGAAAGGTGAGAGAGTATCAAAGGATCTGCGATTCATTTCGGGACAGTGGGATGCCCAGATTATCTAAGAGACCTGGCAATAGTACCACCCTAGTTCCTGGTAGAGTGAGGCCTACTAGTGGGTGTGTAGTGAACCTCCTGCTACAGGGAAATCCTGCAGGGTACCTTGTTAATCTCTAGTTACCGGGTGAAATCCCTGCCTCCCGGTGAAGGGTAACTTGTTAACCTCCTGCTGCAGAGTGATAGCCCTGTCTGCTGTGGCTCAGTGGGTAGCACTCTTGCCTCTGCGTGAGAAGGTTATGGGTTCAAGTCCCACTCCAGGGACTTGAGCACCAAAAATAATCTAGGCAGACATTCCAGTGGAGTGCTGCACTGTTGGAAGTGCTGTCTTTTGGATGAGACAGTAAACCGAGGCTCTGCCTGCCCTTTCAGGTGGACATAAAAGATCCCATGGCACTTTTTCAAAGAAGAACAGGGGAGTTATCCCCGGAGTCCTGGCCAATATTTATCCCTTAATCAACATCACAAAAAAAACAGGTTATCTGGTCTTTATCATATTGCTATTTGTGGGAACTTGCTTGTATGCAAATTGGCTGCCACATTACAACAGTGACTACACTCCAAAAGTACTTCATTGGCTGTAAAGCTTTTAGACATCCGGTGGTCGTGAAAGGAAAGTCTTTCCCCTGCAGGAGGGTGAACACTGCATCTCCTTCTACCGAGAGAATTTTCTGCCTCCCAATGGATGGAGACTTCTCTGCCTCCTGCAGGAATCGGTTTCACATCTGCTGGAGGTTGAGTTTCCCATTTGCTGCTCCAGTGACCTCCCCCACCTCCTGCTGGAGGTCGAACCCTCTCTGGCTCCTGGTGGAAGATGCATCCCACATCAGTCACCCCATCATCTCTCTGAGTGAGATTGCCAATTAGTAATGTATTAGCAGTAGTTTTTGATTCACCTGCCCAAAAGTATTTCATGTAGGACTGTTCCAGCCAGCGGAGAGAGGGGACTCTGATTCTCGGTGGAGGGTGTGTTACCCTTCCTCCTGCTTGTGTGAGTCTCTTTGCACCTCTTCAATAGTCACTTCAGCATCTCCAGTAGCTCCCCAGCTCCTGGCCTCTGCTGGAGGGAGTGTCTTTCTTCTTGCTGGAGAGAATCTCCCATCCCCGAGTCCCTCAACTCTTGATTACCCATGCAGTTTAGAGCTGTCATTGCGTAGTAAGCCAATGTTTTCTTACCCCATTCGTTTGTATGGAAACTTATTTCCCTTCATTCTGTTAGCACTAGGACAAATCGCACTTGGCTTGGACAACTATACCTTGTAAAACTCATGTACATTTTTGCCCATTATAAAACGCAAATAACTAACAATAGTTTAAGCACAAAATACTCTGGATCACCTGTGAATGAATTTGGTGTGATTTGACAGGTATGATAACAGAACTGAGGAATGTTTCTCAGTGACCAATAGACCAGGTTGAGACTCTGAGTTGATCTCACAACTTCTGCACTGCAAGACTTGATAGGCCTGTGTACATGGCATTGAATTATTAATACAAGTTCAGTACAGGTTAGATACAAAGTAAAGTTCCCTCTAAACACTGTCCCATTAGGCACCCCCTCGGTCAAAGAAAGAAAGACGTGCATTTATATAGTGCCTTTCATGATCACCAGATGTCCCAAAACGCTTTTCAAGCCAATGAAGTGCTTTTTGAATTATAGCCACTGTTGTAATGTAGGAAACGTGGCAGCCAATTTGCGCACAGCAAGCTCCCACAAACAGCAATGTGATAATGACCTGATGATCTGATTTTGTTATGTTGATTGAGGGATAAATATTGCCCAAGACACCAGGGATAGCTCCCCTTCGAAATAGTGCCACGGGATCTTTTACGTCCAACTGAGAGCAGACGTGGCCTCGGTTTAACATCTCATTCGAAAGACGGCGCCTCCGACAGTACATCATCATCATCATAGGCAGTCCCTCGAATCGAGGATGACTTGCTTCCACGTCAAAAAGTTCACAGGTGTTTCAATGATGGACCTAAAATTCCGAAATAAGTCTTGAAGGATGGAAGATGCCTGTGTGTGGATTTTTTTAACGTGCGGTGGCCGTTGCACACCAGCCACCACACGGGCTTGACAGAGCTAGGTCTTGGTCCAGTAGCAAGGATTAACCAAAACGACTGGAGACCTGCTCTGCTGCATGGACCTAGTGCGCTCACATATCGCAGTGTGGGCTGGCCCGTGCTGCCCCTGGCCCTTCACCTCTCCTGGGCCCCGATCACGTCCCTCTACAGTCTCTCGCTGCTCCTTCGCCCCGACCTCGCTGCTCCTGCTGTATCTGCCCATGCTCCAATCACCGACCTGGAACTTGGTTATGTCCCTTTTCACTGCCGTTGTTTTCCTGCTCCAGCACGTGCTGCTCCCTGGAGTGGTATGCTGCCACGCTGCTCCTTCCGCTCCCCGGTCTGCTCCTTCCGACAGTGCAGTACTCCCTCAGCACTAGAGTGTCAGCCTAGATTTATGCAGCACAAGTTAATGCAAAGCTCCCTCTACGCTGCCTTATTAATAAGCGCCAGCCCAAACCTGAGAAGAATGCCCCTATTGCACCAGCATGACATTTTACTCCATTTCCCACACTAGTCACCCCATCATCTCTCTGAGTGAGATTGCCAATTAGTAATGTATTAGCAGTAGTTTTTGAACTGGATTCACCTGCCCAAAAGTATTTCATGTCGGACTGTTACAGCCAGCAGAGAGAGGGGGCTCAGATGTGAAAGACAAGTGTCTGACTCATTGCACCACCCAATCCTCCACGACGACAATATTAATTCCAGTTTGAGTGCATTGTTTTATCCCCTTCCCCAGGCACCCTGATCTGTGAAACTCGTGTAAATGCCAATTGGAACTTAACTCTCCTGGTCAGGATTCGACTGTTCTTGTGTTGTAGCAGCTTCATATGTTTTGGAAACACTAAATACAAATAGATAACCATCTTGTGATGGCAGGGAATAAATTGGAACAACCCTGTAACTGTTTCTCTTTGACATAATTCCTCTGCGGTTTACAAATTGAGCACTGCCATTGGCTGTTTGTTGCTATAAAAACGTGAGAAAGCATGAACTGAAAACAGGCCATTCACCCCATTAAATTCTGTCCAATCACAGACGTGCACAAACTACCTACGCATCTAATCACCGATCACAAAGGGAAGTACCAATAAGGAAGGCCATACAACCCATCTAGCTCATCCTTTCTATAGATACTTACAGTCCCCTTATCGTAACATTCAACTGCCTTCAGAGTTTGTGTCTCCACAGGAATGAATCACTCTTTGGGGGAGAGCTTGACTTCGTGTGATAGTGTAAAACGGCAAAGTCAGCAAAGTGGCAGCCCGATTTATGGAAATAGAAATGGGGAGAAAAGTAAAATGGGCTGCCGACTCGCTATCACCTGTTTTACACTATCGCTCAAAGTCAAGATCAACTCCTTTGTGTGAAGGAGTGCATCCCAGCATAAGTCCTAAACCTACCCTTTACCAATTGGTACCTATATCCCCTCATGCTGTAGTCATGCATGCTGTCTGGAACATGCTCCGGATTAAACTTTTCTATTCCACTTCATATTTTATATACCTCTATGAGACTGTTCGTAAGGCAAGTTTTATCTGCTCCCCAAAAGTATTTCAACTAAGACTCTAGAATATTCCTCCAGCCTCACACCTCCTATATTCAACCTGGCCCTCTGTCTTCCACAGACACATTGCACCTGGCTTCAGCAACACGTGAAACCCTGTGCCGTCTGGGTTATTTGATAGCCTGAGGCTAGACCGATCATTACAAACTCCAACCCAATTACTAATAAGGTATTTATCTAGCTCCTTATTGAGAAGTTGATTGACTCAGCATTATTTGTGCTAGGAGCTTATTTCATATTATTCTATACTCAGTGAATGCTTCTTCTAGATCTAGAAATTACATTAATGTATAAACACCTGTGTTTATAGGATATTCCCTGGCAGTTATAACTGAATGTAACAAACAGTAATGTCCAGGCTCAAATCTCTAGTCTTGCTTGAGGTTCACCTAAACACCTGCCTCACCCACACACCTCACCCCCACACACCTCACCCACACACCTTACTCACACACACCTCACCCACACACCTCACCCACACACCTCACCCACACACCTTACTCACACACACCTCACCCCCACACACCTCACCCACACACCTCATCCACACACACCTCACCCACACACCTCACCCCCACACACCTCACCCACACACCTCACCCACACACACCTCACCCCCACACACCTCACCCCCACACACCACACCCACACACCTCACCCACACACACCTCACCCCCACACACCTCACCCACACACCTCACCCACACACCTCATCCCCACACACCTCACCCCCACACACCTCACCCCCACACACCTCACCCACACACACCTCACCCCCACACACCTCACCCACACACCTCACCCACACACACCTTACTCACACACACATCACCCACACACACCTCACCCACACACACCTCACCCACACACCTCACCCACACACCTCACCCACACACACCTTACTCACACACATCTCACCCACACACCTCACCCACACATGCCTTACCCACACATACCTCACCCACACACACCTTACACACCTCACCCACACACCTCACCCACACACCTCACCCACACACACCTCACCCACACACCTCACCCACACACACCTCACCCACACACACCTCACCCACACACCTCACCCACACACCTCACCCACACACACCTTACTCACACACATCTCACCCACACACCTCACCCATACACACCTCACTCACACACACCTCACCCACACACCTCACCCACACATACCACACCTCACCCACACACACCTTACTCACACACATCTCACCCACACACACACCTGCCTCACCCACTTCCCTCGCTTTCTTTCTCTCCCTATCACTCCTGTTTCTCTCGTCTCCTCAACTGTTTCCTTCTCCTCCACCTGTGATTCTCTTCTCTTACTCCTTGCTCATCACTTTTTTCCTCTTCATCTGTCTTGCTTCTGCGACAGAGATCTGGGGCTGAAGGACTTCTCTGGCTTCCTGGGCCTCACCTCATTCTTTCTACATTCTGTAACCAGGCTTTCTGGGCTCTCTGCAAGGGACTTTTTCCCCGCCTGCCCCCTTCCCCTCTGTGGCTTCCTGCACCTCCGCTGCACTCAGAGCTGAAGGTCTCTGGCACTCGGGAATCTCGGCTTTGCTTCCTCCACGTGGGGCTCTCCCAAGCATTATTTCCTGCTGTGTTCCTGTCCCATTTCTGCTTTTGTTACCCGTGCTTTCTACGCCTCTCCTCTGCACTCAGTCTGGCCTTTCTCCCTACACTCTCCCACACTTTGCTATTATTTTTCTTTCCTTTCAATTGCTGCTTCTTGTATTGTATTTATTTTCCTGTGCCGACTTTCCCGCTCTTAATCTCCAGTGCTCCAACACACAGTCGGCTGATTTCACTGCGCCCAGCTGATTCTTGGGCTCCTTGTTCCTCCAGTCATCACAGATCATGTTTCTTTCGCTCACTGGCTTTTTTCCTGTGTTGAAAGGCAGGCACTGTGATGGCTGTGTACAAGTAGCATTAGAATATAAGAACTGGAATGGTGTACTGGCTCACTTTAATCCCTGTGATGAATGTTTCTCAGATCTTTCCCGACCAGCCTGAATAGTGGATGTGCCAATGAACAATGATCTGTATGAGTGAGAAATATTTCCTCTGTCTCCTAGGGTCTTTTATAAGCGTGTTTACGATTTTCCTATACTTAGCACACACAGCAAGTCTTCCTTTAACTTACAGTCAAATATGCTGGAGATGAACCCTGCTATTTGATTAGCTTTGTTGCTAACAGCTTCACTTCGACTGGTGCAAGTGCCATCTTTGACTTCATTTCAGCAATGTGTGATGCCACTTTCTGGAATGCTAACTAATCCCACAACCTCTCTTTCTCCCACTTACTGTTGTTCCTGTGCTGCTGTCAGATAGACTGTTGTCAATTAAAAGAAGAAAAAGGAAAGAATTTGGATCTACATAGCACTTTACACATGTCCCAAAATGCTTTATAACCGTGAAGTACTTTTAAAGTCGCTGATATTTTGTACACCAACACAACCGTCAGTATGTACACTCAGTCCCAGAAAGAACATTGAGATGAATGATCAGCTAATCTGTTCTGGTGATGTTCATTGTTGGTTACAGGATGAATATTGGCCAGGATACCCAGAGAACTCCCCGCTCATCTTCCAAATGTACCATAGGGTATTTGATTCAAAAGCAAAGTACTGCAGACGTTGGAAATCTGAAATAAAAACAGAAAGTGCTGGAAATACTCAGCAGGTCAGGCAGCATCTGTGGAGAGAGGTTGATAATGTTCCAATTTAAGGTGGAGATAGACAGATTTTTGAACGATAAGAGAGTCAAGGGTTATGGGGAGCTGGGCGGGGAAGTGGAGTTGGGGCCAGGATCAGATCAGCCATGATCTTTCTGAATGGTGGAGCTGGCTCGAGAGGCCAAATGGTCGACTCCTGCTCCTATTTCTTATGTTCTTATGTTCAATTCTGACGAAAGGTCATCGACCGGGAATGTTAACTCTGTTTCTCCCTCTCTCTCCACAGATGCTGCCTGACCTGCTGAGTATTTCCAGCATTTTCTGATTTTATATGGGATATTTAGGGGCCAATTTTCATCGATGTCCCGCCCGCAGCCGCTGAGATTCCGCCGGAAATGGACTGTTTCTGGGCGATTCCGCTGGATCCGCCCATCTCCCATCGAGGTTCCACCCGATAGGATCCTGGTGTGAAAGGGTTCCGCCCATGTCACAGTGTCCTGCCCACCCGCCCATGCCGGATGTCTGTGAATCTTCATTTTGGTCACTTTTTGTGGCCTCCCGTCAACCTGCCGCCCGCCAGAAGGATTGCTGTGGAAAAGCAAGTCTGAGCTGGGCAGCAGTCGTCCAGCACTCACAGATCGGCTGGGAGGGAGGGAGACAGGTGGAGTGCAATGGGGCAGCTCTGGCACATCGGCTGGGAGGGAGTGTTGGTGGCCATCACATCACGGCAGCCAGTCGGATTCTGCATTATATTAGTGGGACTACTAGAAAGAAATTAGGTCAATGTTGCATTACTCTCTTGCTGATGGTGATGTTTAAATTGGATGTGATAAAACCAACTGAAATGTGTCTGAGCTAATGGAGGCTTTTTTGTTGCACCTTGCTGAAAGCCCTTCATTGAGAAGGCCAATGGCAAAGGGAAAATTATTATGAGTGACTGAAAAGTGTGCAGCATCTCACATTTTGTACTTCGAAGCTGATTCATTAATTGTCTCGCACAATTTACTGCAATGTAACTGATGACCATGTCATCTCAGGGCTGGCACTCCTCTATGTTTAGCCTCGCAAAAAGAGGGTTGAAGTGCAAGCCTTAAAGTCTGCCCTGCAACTTGGTAAACTGAAGTAATTGAATGGCAGTCTTCCTGCAATCATTGTCGTCGTGCGATGGCCTGATGACAGGACCCATTATACACTGCAGTCAGATGTGGATAGGAAACAGAAAACAGAGAGTCGGGATAAATGGTTCATTCTCGGGTTGGCAATCAGTAACTAGTAGGGTGCCACAGGGATCAGTGCTGGGACCCCAACTATTTACAATCTATAGTAATGACTTGGAAGAAAGGTCCGAGTGTTACGTAGCCAAGTTTGCTGATGATACAAAGGTGGGAGGAAAAGCAATGTGTGAGGAAAAATCTGCAAAAGGACATAGACAGGCTAAGAGAGTGGGCAAAATTTGGCAGATGAAGTATAATGTTGGAAAGTGTGAGGTCATGCTCTTTGGCAGAAAAAATCAAAGAGCAAATTATTATTTAAATTGAGAAAGATTGCAAAGTGCTGCAGTACAGCGGGACCTGGGAGTACTTGTGCATGAAACACAAAAGAATAGTATGCAGGTACAGCAAGTGATCAGGAAGGCCAAGGCCAATGGTATCTTGGCCTTTATTGCAAAGGGGATGGAATATTAAAATAGGGAAGTCTTGCTACAGTTATACAGGGTACTGGTGAGCCCACACCTGGAATACTGTGTACAGTTTTAGTTTCCATATTTACGAAAGGATATACTTGCTTTGGAGGCAGTTCAGAGAAGGTTCACTAGGTTGGTTCCGGAGATGACTTAATGAGGAAAGGTTGAGGAGGTTGGGCCTCTACTCATTGGAATTCAGAAGAATGAGAGGTGATCTTATTGAAACGTATAAGATTATGAGAGGGCTTGACAAGGTGGATGCAGAGAGGATGTTTGCACTCATAGGACTAGAACTAGGGGGCATAATCTTAGAATAAGGGGCCAGCCATTTAAACTGAGATGAGGAGGAATTTCTTCCCTGAGAGGGTTGTAAATCTATGGAATTCGCTGCCTCAGAGAGCTATGGAATAAATTTAAAACAGAGATAGACAGTTTCTTAACTGATAAGGGAATAAGGGGTTATGGGGAACGGGCAGGGAAGTGGACCTGAGTCCATGATCGAATCAGCCATGATCGTATTAAATGGCGGAGCAGGCTCGAGGGGCTGTATGGCCTACTCCTGCTCTTATCGTTTTTGTTCTCTTATGTTCTTATGGAAGATATTCCTGATGAAGCAGATGACCTGAGGGACAGATGTGTGGTTGGCGCAACACACCATACATGACGGTAAAATGACACATGCACAAACAGAGGGTCAACAATGTGAGTATATTTACAAGTGCACAATGACAAACGTTACTTAATATTATGACATATACATACATGTACATGAGGAAGCAACACCCACCCCTTTACCCGGCACCACCACCTCTCTTACTCCCCCCTTGCAGCTATGCCCGATTTCCTCGACATCTCCACATCTACACGACGGAGTGGCCTCCCCTGCCCCTCACTGCCTCTGGTTCAGGAGGTTGTGCAGGAGGGCAGCTGGATGTGTGTAGACGTGTACAGCTTGGTGAGAATGTAGGACGCGGGACCGAAGGCGCTGGGACCTCCTACTCCTCCGCATCTGTGTGCCTTGAGAGTGTGGGGTCGGGAGCTTGCAGCATGCGTGCAGAAGCCATCTTCTACTTTATGGCCTCGACGCTTTCTGATGTGCGCTCCAACACTGAGGAGGCGCTCCATCCTTTGATCGTGCTGCTGAGTGAATGTGGCGATGCTGGTAGCTATTCCAACCAAGGTCTGCTGCATCTCGTGATCTACCTCTATGCCGGTGGTTGATAGCTGGGCTATCTGGCTCATTAGCGCGAGTCGTGCTGCATCCGCAGGTGGTTGCTCGCGGCTGCTGGGTGGTGGGGCCTTGCTTCCCTTTGCGCCAGGAACTCTGAGCTTGCTCGAGTGGAGTCTGTTGGAAACCCCAGGAAATCTGAGCCCGACGCTAAGGTTCTGTGGACACTTGGTTGACTTGGCAAGGGGCTCATGTCAGGCGATTCCGGATCCACCAGGTGAAGGGGCACAAATATGGGCCCTTCTCCATTCTCTCTCTCCTCTTCTTCCTGACCCTGGGTGGCGGAGGTGGGAGAGGTGAACATGGGTGATGTGGGCCGGGGATGCAGGAAGGATCCGGTGTCCTCGGGTGTGGAGAACGTCGGGGTGGGAGATGTTGGGGTGTGACGGCACCTGTGAAGGCCAGAGGTCGATGATCTCTCCAGATCCATGGTGTCCGAGTCAGCATCTGCAAGTGAGGACAAAATTTCAGCCTGTAGGGGAGGCGGGGTGGTGGTGAAAGTGAGATGTGAGCCTTTCCTTCTCACATTATGCCAGCAAGGAGTTCCATCTCTACATGGCCACACCAATAACGGGTGACAAAGTGTGCGAGTGCCTTAACATTGCAGTTACTTCATGACATGAATGTCGCTGACACCAGAGATGTGGTAGCATCGGATCTGCAGAAACGTTTGTGGTTGGAAGGCAGCGATGACCCACCAATGCCAACGCATGCTCCTCCAGCCTGGTCAATTCGACCACATCATGTGGGCCCCCTCCAGTCGCACTCAGGCTTGCCTGTTTGGCTGCTTGTTTTCTCTGCACAAAGAAACGTTGCAGCCGTTGCAGTCGAGGGGGCGAATAAATTTGTGCTCACTTTAGTTGCCGCCACAAAATCGTTCCACTGTTTGTGGCATTGGTCCCCATCCTGCTCCATGTTGCCCATTGCAAAGACTATCTGACCTATGTTCATCCAAAGATGTCGGTATTGGGCTGGTGGAGGCTTGCCGCGCCCATCCTGGGTGGGTTCGCTGTACCTGCACTCCACCTCTGTCACTAGCTCCTCCAACTCCTGCTCATTGAACCATGGAGCTCTGGGCCTGGTATTGCCAGTCTTCATTGACGATTTCTGCCCACTCATTCTCTATGATGAGAGGAATGGCTGCTCAAGAGTCTGGGTATAAATTTGTCACACTGTCCCCTCTGCAACTCAGACTGCCCCCTCTCCAATGCCACCTCTGCTCTCTAACCTCCAACTCTCTCCTCTCTCGCCTCTCTCTCCCCTCCTCTCCTCGCTTCTCTCTCTCCTCGCTCTCTCCTCTCTCTCCCTCTCTTCTCGTTCTTCTCTCTCTCCTCTCTCTCTCCTGTCTGTCTCCTCGCTCCTCTCTCGCCTCTCTTCACTGTATCCTCTCTCTCTCCACTCTCTCCTCTCTCTCTTCTCTCTCTCTTCTCCTCTCTCCACTCCTCTCCTCTTTCTCCTCTTTCTCTGTATCCTCCCTCTCCTCTCCCCTCGCAGGTGTAACTGAGTGCTCTCCTTTTAAGACCATGAGCACTTCCTCAATTAGCCTGCAAGGGCCACAAAAGGACTACAGGTCCCATCCCCAAAACTACAAAAAAACCTGCCGAAATCCCGCGCATACGCAGTGGAGGCCCACCGAAAAAACTCAAGTGGAGAGGCCTCCACCTGACGCACTCTAATGAAGTTTGCCGTCGAGTCCCGCTCTCGCCTGCCGACTGATGCCTGCCGACTGACGCCCGCCGCCGCTCACACAGCAGGGACCAAAGCAGCTCCCGACGGGACCCAGTGGTAGCGGGCGCCAAAAACGGACCTCCCGCCTGGTGGCTGCCGAGAAATGGGCAGCCATCAATTTCGGACCCAAAATGTTCACCAGAACAATCAGACAGCATCTTCGTTTAATATATTATCTGACAGATAACCTCCAACTTGCAGGACTCCTTAAGACCGACACTGAAGTGCTAACCTAGCATCTGTACATAAGTACTGAAGCAAGACTTGAACCATCAACCTTCTGCCTCGGAGGCAGGAGAGCTAACACTGAGCACAGGTGCCAGCACACTAGCTAGCAATTAAATCACTGAACTGCACCAGATCAACACACCTTCAAACCATCGAACGCAAGAGTGGACCACTACACCTACATCCTTTCCACATGACATACATAGAACTGCATAAAATAAAAACGAGACTGCTTTAAACAGTATTTTCCTGGAGAAACCACATTGGATAAATTCAGTATGTCTACTGACTCCCTCAGAGGCTGCTCTGGGTGGTGGCAACTGAACAAGTAGTTGTGATCTTGCCCCCTCAGTGTTCTAAACACTAGAAGATTAACAAAATACTTCAGGTCAGATAAACCTGGCAGTTAAATGGAAAAACATAATCATGCTGAATAAACGCCAACTCTATAAAGTCTCAAGTGCTGATACAAAACGAGATACACAGGTGAGAATGTGTTTTGGGATTTAACTGAACTGTAAACATTGCAGATCATTTACTGAGTTATTGCACTCAGCCTCCAAGTGTATACATGTTTCCTTTAGCTGTAATCGTGGCCCTGCAGACACTTGCAGTTTATCTCAAATCTCTTCCTCCCTGTAATGTATGCATCTGTGAGTATGCTCACAGGTTTGTGGAGCTGTTGAATTGTGAGTGGCTTAGCCAGTCATGTAGTATTCACAAGACTCAGTAAAATCCCAGTCAGTTGGATCTAGGTCATCCACGATGAGGCATGCAATTGTGAGCCAAGTGGATGAACTGGTAATGTGTAGTGCGATTGTTAAACCTTTGTTAATAAACCAACTAGTTCTTAACAGTAATGTGTTGCTATGAATTCTTAAGCAAAGAAGCGACAAAGCAAATACATTACATTCCCCTGCACCACCTGACACTCAGATGGAAGAAGAGGCAGAAATGGATGAATTGTGCTGCTTCTCGTGAGGTAGAGGAGTTTAGGAAAAGGAGTTACAGAGAAAAAGGTGATCTCATTGAAACATCTTAAATTCTCATTTCAACGTATAAAGTCCTTAAGGAGCTCGACAGGGTAGATGCAGGAAAGATGTTTCCCCTGGCTGGGAAGTCCAGAACTAGGTGTCATAGTCACAGAATAAGGGGTCGGCCATTTAGGACTGAGATGAGGAGAGATTTCTTCACTCAGAGGGTGGTGAATCTTTGGAATTCTCTGCTCCAGAGAGCTGAGGAGGCTCATTTGCTAACATATTCAAGACAGAGATCGATAGATTTTTGGATACTAAGTGAATTAAGGGAAATGGGGATAGTGCAGGAAAGTGTAGTTGAGGTAGAAGTTCAACCATGATCTTATTGAATGGTGGAGCAGGCTCGAAGGGCCGAATGGCCTACTCCTGCTCCTATTTCTTATGTTCTTATGAAGGCCACATCAGCTGAAAGCTCTGCCATTGATAGTGGAATGCAGTTAGGGATGAGATGAATAGGAGGGCAGTGTTAGGATAACGAAGATCTTGGGCCAGGATATAGGGCTGGGGAAGATTGCGGAGGTAGCCTGTGCCAACACCTCAGAGGGATTTGTGAACAAGGATGAGGATTTTGAATGAGATGCATTGGAGGATGGGAAGCCATTGAATTTGAAAAGGAATAGGTGATGGGCAACTGGACTTAGTGTGGGGTAGGATATGGGTGGTGATTTGAAGGTTATATAAGATGGAGTTCAGAAGATCAATGAAGAAGGCACTGGATAAGTCAAGATTGGAAATAGAAATGGCATGGGTAAGGGTTTCAACAGCGGTGAATGTGAAGTATAGGCAGAGGTTGACGTGGGTGATCTTACAGAGGTACAAGCAAGCAGTCTTGATGATGGATAGACTATGAGATTAAATAAATCTGGAATAAATTGCTAGTATCAGTAATGGTGACCAGATTGTCGTAAAAACCCATCTGGTTCACTAATGTCCTTCAGGGAAGGAAATCTGCCATTCTTACCTGGTCTGGCCTATATGTGACTCCAGACCCACAGCAATGTTAACTCTTAACTGTCCTCTGAAATGGCCCAGGAAGCCACTGAGTTGTAAAAAAACACTACAAGAAACAATAATAACAAAAACGGATGAACCGCCTGGCATCGACTTTGGCACCGGCTTAGGACATGACAACGCACACCCAGACCATTGACCCTGCAAGCTCCTCCTCACTAACATCTGGGGACTTGTGCCAAACTTAGTAGAACTGACTCACAGATTCGTCAAGCAACAGCCTGACATCATCATACTCGCAGAATCATATCTTTCAGTCAATGTCCCAGACACTTCCATCACCATTCCTGGGTATGCCCTTTCCCATTGGCAGGACAGAACCAGCAGGGATGGTGGTACAGTGGTATACAGTTGGCAGGGAATGGCCCTGGGAGTCCTCAACATTGACACTGGACCCCATAAAGTCTCATAGAAACATAGAAACATAGAAAATAGGTGCAGGAGCAGGCCATTCAGCCCTTCTAGCCTGCACCGCCATTCAATGAGTTCATGGCTGAACATGAAACTTCAGTACCCCCTTCCTGCTTTCTCGCCATAACCCTTGATCCCCCGAGTAGTAAGGACTTCATCTAACTCCCTTTTGAATATATTTAGTGAATTGGCCTCAACTACTTTCTGTGGTAGAGAATTCCACAGGTTCACCACTCTCTGGGTGAAGAAGTTTCTCCTCATCTCGGTCCTAAATGGCTTACCCCTTATCCTCAGACTGTGACCCCTGGTTCTGGACCTCCCCAACATTGGGAACATTCTTTCTGCATCTAACCTGTCTAAACCCGTCAGAATTTTAAACGTTTCTATGAGGTCCCCTCTCATTCTTCTGAACTCCAGTGAATACAAGCCCAATTGATCCAATCTTTCTTGATAGGTCAGTCCCGCCATCCCGGGAATCAGTCTGGTGAACCTTCGCTGCACTCCCTCAATAGCAAGAATGTCCTTCCTCAAGTTAGGAGACCAAAACTGTACACAATACTCCAGGTGTGGCCTCACCAAGGCCCTGTACAACTGTAGCAACACCTCCCTGCCCCTGTATTCAAATCCCCTCGCTATGAAGGCCAACATGCCATTTGCTTTCTTAACCGCCTGCTGTACCTGCATGCCAACCTTCAATGACTGATGTACCATGACACCCAGGTCTCGTTGCACCTTCCCTTTTCCTAATCTGTCACCATTCAGATAATAGTCTGTCTCTCTGTTTTTACCACCAAAGTGGATAACCTCACATTTATCCACATTATACTTCATCTGCCATGCATTTGCCCACTCACCTAACCTATCCAAGTCACTCTGCAGCCTAATAGCATCCTCCTCGCAGCTCACACTGCCACCCAACTTAGTATCATCCGCAAATTTGGAGATACTGCATTTAATCCCCTCGTCTAAATCATTAATGTACAATGTAAACAGCTGGGGCCCCAGCACAGAACCTTGCGGCACTCCACTAGTCACTGCCTGCCATTCTGAAAAGTACCCGTTTACTCCTACTCTTTGCTTCCTGTCTGACAACCAGTTCTCAATCCACGTCAGCACACTACCCCCAATCCCATGTGCTTTAACTTTGCACATTAATCTCTTGTGTGGGACCTTGTCGAAAGCCTTCTGAAAGTCCAAATATACCACATCAACTGGTTCTCCTTTGTCCACTTTACTGGAAACATCCTCAAAAAATTCCAGAAGATTTGTCAAGCATGATTTCCCTTTCACAAATCCATGCTGACTTCGACCTATCATGTCACCATTTTCCAGATGCACTGCTATGACATCCTTAATAATTGATTCCATCATTTTACCCACTACTGAGGTCAGGCTGACCGGTCTATAATTCCCTGTTTTCTCTCTCCCTCCTTTTTTAAAAAGTGGGGTTACATTGGCTACCCTCCACTCCATAGGAACTGATCCAGAGTCAATGGAATGGCTTCAGGTCAAGCATGGGCAAGGAAACCTCCTGCTGATTACCACCTACCACCCTCCCTCAGCTGATGAATCCATACCCCTCCATGTTGAACACCACTTGGAAGAAGCAAGGGCACAGAATGTACTGTGGGTGTTGGATTTCAATGTCCATCACCAAGAGTGGCTCGGTAGCACCACTACTGACCGAGCTGGCCGAGTCCTGAAAGACATAGTTGCCAGACTAGGCCTGTGGCAGGTGCTGAGAGAACCAACATGAGGGAACAACCTACTTCATCTCGTCCTCACCAATCTACCTGTCACAGATGCATCTGTCCATGACAGCATTGGTAGCAGTGACCACTGCACAGTCATTGTGGAGACGAAGTCCCACCTCCATACTGAGGACACCCTCCAACTTGTTGTATGGTACGACCACGGTGCTAATAGGGTAGATTCAGAACAGTTCTAGCAGCTCAAAACCAGGCATCCATGAGGTGCTGTGGGCCATCAGCAGCAGCAGAATTGTATTCCACCACAATCTGTAACCTCATGGCCTGGCATATCCCTCACTTACCATTACCATCAAGCCAGGGGACCAACCCTGGTTCAGTAAGGAGTGTAGAAGAGCAGATGAGCATACCAGGAGTAGCACCACGCATACCTAAAAATGAGGTACCAACCTAGGCAAGCTGCAACATAGGACTACATGCATGCTAAACAGCAGAAGCAACATGCCATAGACAGGGCTAAGCAATCCCACAATCAATAGTCCTGCCACATCCAGTTGTGAATAGTGGTGGACCATTAAACAACTAATGGGAGGAGGCGGCTCCATGAATATCCCCATCCTCAATGATGATGGAGTCCAGCACGTGAGTGCAAAGGACAAGGATGAAGCATTTGCATCTTCAGCCTTAAGTGTCGAGCGGATGATCCATCTTGGCCTCTTCCTGAGGATCTCATGCCAGTCTTCAGCCAATTTGATTCATTCCATGTGATATCAAGAAACATAGAAACATCGAAACATAGAAAATAGGTGCAGGAGTAGACCATTCGGCCCTTCGGGTGCACTGGATACAGCAAAGGAAATGGGCCCTGACAACATCCCGGCTGTAGTGCTAAAGACTTGTGCTCTAGAACTAACTGCACCTCTCGCCAAACTGTTTCAGCACAGCTACAACACTGGCATCTACCCAACAATGTGGAAAATGGCCCAGGTATTTCCTGTCCACAAAAAGCAGAACAATTCCAATCGGTCCAATTATTGCCCGATCAGTCTACTCTCAATCATCAGCAAAGTGATGGAAGGTGTCATCGACAGTGCTATCAAGCAGCACTTACTCACCAATAACCTGCTCACCAATGCTTAGTTTGGGTCCTGCTAGGACTACTCGTTCCCAGACCTTATTACAGCCTTGGTCCAAACATGGACAAAAGAGCTGAATTCTAGAGGTGAGGTGCGAGTGACTGCCCTTGACATCAAGGCAGCATTTGACAGAATGTGGCATCAAGGAGCCACAGTAAAACTGAAGTCAATGGGAATTAGGGGGAAAACGCTCCACTGGCTGGAGTCATACCTAGCACACAGGAAGATGGTTGTGATTGTTCAAGGACAATCATCACAGCCCCAGGACATCGCTGCAGGAGTTCCTCAGCGCTGTGCCCTAGGCCCAACCATTGTTAGCTGCTTCATCAATTACCTCAGATAATTAAGCAGTCCATGCCCGCATCTTGGGGGGTCACCATTGACCAGAAACTTAACTGGACCAGCCACATAAATACTGTAGCAACAAGGGCAGGTCAGATGTTGGGTTTTCTGTGGCGAGTGTCTCACCCCCTGACTCCCCAAAGCCTTTCCGCCATCCACAAGGCACAAGTCAGGAGTTTTTAAAAAACGTATTCGTTACTAGGATCTGGGCATTGCTGGCAAGGCCAGCATTTATTGTGTGAGTGCAGCTCCAACAACACTCAAGAAGCTCAATACATCCAGGACAAAGCAGCCCGCTTGATTGGCACCCCACCCACCACCTTAAACATTCACTCCCTCCACTGTATCGTGGCTGCAGTGCGTACCATTTACAAGATGCTCTGCAACAACTCACCAAGGTTTCTTCGGCAGCACTACCCAAACCTGCGACCTTTACCATCTAAAAGGACATGGGCAGCAGGTGCATGGGAACACCATACCTGTAAGATTCCCTCCAAGTCATACACCATCCTGACTTGGAAATATATCGCCATTTCTTCATTGTCGCTGAGCCAAAATCCTGGAGCTCCCTCCTTAACAGCACTATGGGAGTACTTTCACCACACGGACTGCAGTGGTTCAAGAAGGTGGCTCACCACCACCTTCTCAAGGGCAATTAGGGATGGGCACTAAATGCTGGCCTTACCAGTGACACCCTCATCCCATGAACGAATAAAAAAAAAGATTTGAAGCTTAGTTCAGAGTTGAATAGGACACTGAGGTTCTATACTGTTAAACCTGATCGAGCAGCCAGGGATAAGAATGGACACAGAATGTTGATGGGAGCTGAAGAGAATGTCTTGTCAATATTTAAGCTGCAAAATTATGGGGTTCAATTTTCCCCAATGTCGTTTTTTGGCGTAATTCAAGAGTTACGCCCGTTTTTTTTGGCCCCGACTATTCCAAAAAAAAACTTGCAAGTTTCCCCATTCTAATTTTTAAAATTGGTGCCACGCAGCCTGTCCTTTAGCTTCGGGGGGAGGAGCCTAATGTCTGCGCCGAAAAAGGGATGCATGCGCGAAAAAATATAAGTTTTTTAGGTGACTGCTATGGGCGCGCATAGCTCTCGGTCTGCATTCGGCCATTTTTAAAGAGCCAGTTGTGTGTGAGAACTTTAATTCTCAGTGGAAAAAATCGGAGCTGCATTATGCAATGCGTCTCAAGGACCAAGAATTCTTCACAGGATGAAGTGGAGCCACTAGTTACTGTGATTGAGACCAGATGGCAGGAGCTGGACACCAGCAGAGGTCACGCAAAAGTTTCACCAAAAGAAATGAAGAAACACTGGAACCAACTTGTAGAAGATTACTGTGCAGTGGTGACCATCCTGAGGTCTGGAGGCCAGTGCAAAAAGAAGTGGCAGGACCTTGGTCAAGTCGTTAGTGTAAATAATATTTTCATTTATTCACTTGAATTGCAATTGTAAATGTGACCATCTGTATGTCCCACCCAGCAGAAAGACACCCTCTCTAAAAAGTTATATTTTCATCTTTGCAGAGGAAGGTGGCACACAACAAAAGGGAAAGAACTCGAACAGGAAGAGGCCCGGCAAATCTGCACCCACTGACACCCTTGGAAGAGAGGGTCGCTGCTTTGATGGGGCCTACGTGCGAGGGAGAGGGCAAGTTCTGCAAAGTTTGTTTTGTCTGGAGTTGGGGATTTACAGCAGCTGCTTTTGTACAAATTCTTATCAACAACAACAATTAGCTTCTCATTAATTTTGGGATGCGCATTTTTGCAGCAATTTGTCTTTGTGGCCTTAAAGAGATGGGCCGACTAAACACAATGTAGTGGCCGAAGAGGCCTTACCTACTGGGGGCGGACAGATGGGCCAACCTGTTCAAAATTTCCCTCCGGCAGGAACGGGTTTTCGCTCCGCCCGTTTTCCCGCTGGGTCGGGCACACAACGACCCCTTACTAACCAGCGGCGACCCCCATGTGGAATTGCCCCGCGGGAGCGGTGCCGGTCGGTGCCACTGATCGCTTTTCCAGCAGGGTCTGTCTGTGCCTGGGCGGTGTGTCGGCCCTTAAAAGGGAGGTCACTCTGCCGTATTACTTACTGTCAGCCGACTGCCTGGTCCGCCGGACAATTATGCCCCCCGGGTTCGGCCGGGCCATGAACAGGCAGTCTGGCACCCCCTCTTGGGTGCCAGGCTGCTGGCCCGGCCGAAAACCGTCCCTGGTGGCTCAGTGGACCTAACCGAAAACTCTGCAGAGTTCACAGCGGCCCTGCCCTTTAACTGAAGGGGAGGGACGTTGTGAGGCATCAGCTCGGAGCTGATGACTGGTCGGGGCGACTGACCTGCTGCAATGACACTTTCGCCCCACAGCCACCACGACCGAAAAAAAACCAAAGAGGTCAATTACGCTGTTATTTCTACCCCAATCCATAATGGTAAATGGTAGGTGTGCCCCGTTTGGGGCGGGGCTCAATTTTGGCCCCATAGTCTTTGCAAGCAGAATAATGCATTGGAGGTGTGTTATAATGTAAAAAGAGTATCTTCCAAATTAACCTTGAAGAACTCCACAGGTTATCCATGTTTTAATGTTTTATTATGTTCTCTGAAGATTGTTTTCCTTTTTTTAAAACACACAGACGACTTTACATTTATAACTATATAAAATTGATGTGCCAGCTTGAGCATTTGTTACAAGTTCATTAGTAATATGTAAGCACAGTAAAGAAATGTTATTACTTTTACATTGGTCCTCTAATATTGAAGAGTATGAAATTTTGCATGTTTTTAAAAAAATCTACATGCAGTTTTATACTTGTAACCATTTGTATTTATAGATGTATTTAGTAACAAGAACGATAGTTCTGAAGAATGAGATGTTTTTCTATTCTTGCATCTGTAACCATAGGCACTCATTGATCAGATATGATGTCTGCTGTTTTATAAGCTCAGTCTTGTGCTTTTCATAACCATGATGACCCCGCGGCAATTGATGGAACCAACTGCCATTACCACTCCAATCCCCAGACCAGCCTCTGAAGAGGCCCAAGCCGGGCCTTCCACATTACCGCCTGCCCATGCCCCTCCATCAAGAAGTGTGCATAACCCCAGATGCTCGAAAGACTCAGCTTGGTACCAACCCAAGAAACACTGTGCCACCGCCTGCGGGCAGGGGTGGAGTCAACAAGACCAAGCGCAGCGGGCGGTCTAAGACTAAGGTGGAGGAGAGATGGGTGCAGCCTTTCCTTGTTACTGTTGGTACTGATGTTGTTGTTGTTATTATTGTAACTGCTCACAAATACAAGTTTTTTGTAAGTTATGTAAATTTACAAGTTTAAAAGTTTTTAAGTGATCTTAAACTTTGCAAGTAATCTTAAATTTGGTAAGTGATCTTAATTGAAAACTTTAAAGTTTGATTCAAGAATATTTTTATTAAATTTTAAGTACAAACAGGCGTTAAACTTTTGAATAAAATATTTTTAAAATTATAACTGAATCATTTCCATTATTTGTTCCATTAACACAACACAACATTACGGAACAGATCCAAACAGTAAACATGGTCCATTTGGAATAGTTGCCGCTGAGCCTTCAGGCAGCAAAGCGTTCACGGATGAGCTGCTGGCACAAGGGTCGAGCTATTGTTGAAGGGGCACAACGGCCCGCCCTCCTCCGCCGTCGTGCTCCGGGTACAGGTAATTCTATGGCTTCCTCCTCTTCCTCCTCCTCCTCGTCATCTGCACGTTCCTCCTTATCATCAACCACTCTCACCTCAGGTGGGTCTTCTATGACCAGCTGCTGCTGACTCCTGATGACTAAGTTATGCAGCATGCAGCACACAACAGTGAACTGACCGACAATCTCAGGCGAGTATTGCAAGTTGCCTCCGGAATGATCCAGGCATCGGAAACGCTGTTTCAAGATGCCAATGGTCCTCTCTCTTTAATGCTGCGTATCGCATTGTGCGACATGTTGTATTCCCGGTCAGCTTCCGTCCGGGTTGTGCATAGGGGCATCATGAGCCAGGTGGCGAGGCCGTACCCTTTGTCTCCCAGCAGTAGCTCTGCCCTTCTGGCTGTTGCTAAAAAATGGCAGATATAGCGCTATCGCGTAGGACGAACGCATCATGGATGCTCCCAGAATATCTCGCATCAACTGACATGATGCCTTGCATGTCATCACACATGAGCGGCACATTCATGGAGTGGAGGCCTTTTCTGTTCCTGTACATCTTGGAATCCTCCAAAGGTGCTCGCAAGGTGATGTGGGTACAATTAATGCAGCCCTGAACCTATGGGAAGCCAGAAATCCTGGCGAAGCTAACAGTCCTGTCACGCATTGCCTGGACGGTTATGAGGAACTTTATGTAGTCATTCTTCCGTTCATATAGTGCAGCTGTCACCTGCCGAATGCCGTTGTGTGTTGCATGTTGAGAAATAGCACACACATCCCCAGTTGTGGCCTGGAATGATCCAGATGCATAAAATGAACGTGCAGCTGTAAACTTTACTTCAGCTGGTAAAGCATTCCCCCTGATGCTTCTAGGTTGCCGGTCTGCTTTTACTAACTCACAGATCTCGGTTACAACTTCTTTGTGGAAACGCAGCCTTCTCACACAGTCTGCATCACTCAGGTGCAGGTAAGAACGCCTGTCTCGATATACCCGATGTGGGTAAGGCCTCCTGCCCATCATCCTACGTGCTCTGAGGTTCCTCATGTGATGACGTCGAATCAATCGTCTCCTCCGCAGCACCATCATGCAGAAGGCTTGCACGAGATATGGCATTGTCAGTATTGTCCACATATTTTAATTGTAGCGGTGCAAGAAGCTCAAACCTTCTTTCCTCTCTCTCTTCCTAAGGTCGACACCTTAGTGTGGACCACTCCATGGTCTGCGTATGTGCAATAGGCTTGCTTAGAATGGGAAACGAGGCATTCAATGAAGACATTTGGGGCAACGAAGTCTAATGCAATTCTTCAATTAATGATTTTTTTCTAAGTACCACCCGATCACTGACCGAACGTCTCCTTACCGGGCTCGAGAGTCGGCCAGCAGAATCGTTCCTTCGCCCGGACATATGGGCTCGGCATCCACCCCGCACACCCCGGCCCCACCCCCTACCCCCGGGCTTCTTTTGAAGCTGCTGTATGTCAAAGGGTTCTCATCCCTTCAGTTCGGCTTCCACACCCTCCCACCACCCATTCCCCCCCACCCCTGCTCCCCCCCACTCCCACCCCGACCCGGGCTTCTTTTGAAGCCGAGCCCCGAGCCCTTGAGTCCAGGCGAGGGAGCGATTCTGTCAGCCGACGCTCCGACACTTGAGCCTGGTGAGGAGACGTTCGCTGGGGGGGACGGGGGGGGGGGGGTACTTTGAAAAAAATTGAAGAATTATATTAGACTTTGATAGAGTATTCAAACAAGCTCATTTAGACAGGCTTTGAAAATTCACAGACCCCCAAATCAAAGCTACTACGTGCTGCTCAGCATGTTGCATTAACTCATCAATCAACTTGACATTTTCGGACCTTGGGTAGCAAGCCAATAAAACATTAAAAGACTTTCAATTGAGCCAATAAGGTCAAAGAAGGCAAGTTCTTTTCTGTAAATTGATCCAGGTATAAAGTACAGCCATTTTGACCATGTGTATCAGTAAGAACAAAGACCTGGCTTGAAGCCAAGAAGTTTGTTGCTCTCTGCCGAGATTAAAAAGTTAAAACTACCATCGGAGTTCGTATTTCATTGGAAATTAAGAGATCTAACAATTTTGGTGCTGCGAACAGGATCACTGAGGAAAGAAACTGAATTTTGGACATTGGACCTACATTGAGGTAAGGACTCCTCTTTTTTTTAAAAAAAGTCCTCGGTCAAAAGTCTAAATTCGCCTCTCCTTCTATGCGATTCCGAAAGCCTCCGGTTTGTGAACCCTCCGGTTGGTAGTCGGCTCGAGGTCCCATAGACGTCTAAACTTCGGCGGTGTGTTAGTTAATTAATCACCGACCTATTGATCGGCTAGCAGGCCTACGACTCGAGACCCCAGTAAAGAACTCAGTAAAGAAATGGCAGCAGGAGAAAAGGGCAAAGAATTGCCTACAACTGTTAAAGGTAGGCAGACACCACCTCAAGTTTCGCTAGATTTAATTCTCGAACAGTTGAAAGAATACATAGAGCAACAATTCAACTTATCTAAAACCTGTATTAAGATCGAACAAAAGTACGGAACCTCCAAAGGACAATGGTCCTTGGACGAGATTAAAAGGGTCTGGGGAAAAATGACCCATATGAAAAATAAAGAGCGAACTAGATGGTCCCTAGCGGTTATGGGCCAGATTCGAAACCGGAATGAAATTATAATGCGTTCCCAACATGATCGAGAACTGACCAGTACAAAGGATCAATTGCAAACAGTTTGTGCACAGCTGTGACAGAAAAAGCTTGAACTTGAAAAGCTGAAAGCAGAAGTTAAAGATCTTAAAGGTGAAATTAAAGAATGGAAAAAATCATTAGGTCAAGAGACAGTAATAGGAAAAGGAAAATGTATTGATCAATTCCCAGGGTACCCATGTTTGGATAAATTAAAAGCGCAAACCCGAAGACACGACCGAGGAATAGATACGGTTTCTGAATCCTCCGACAATACAGTGTCGGAGGATGATGAAGAATTAGGAGTGCGCTTTGCCCCGTTTAAAAAAAGACGAGTTGTAGTCAAATCAGAAGAGACTGCGGATGAGGGCGGAACCAAAAAAACAAAGAGAAGGGTGTATGGAGAATACTTAGTTCATGCTCCGGCAGACCCAGAGAAAATTGATAAATGGTCCAAAGAATTGCCCAATCCAAAGAAAGGGGGAGTAAAAACGTGGGACCAATTGGACCGCTTAAGAAATATATATCAACTTCATTCCTGGGACCGAGTGCAAATTTTGACCATAATGGTGCCAAAAACACAGGGAAGAAATTGCACGACAAGGTAGATGAAGCTTTGGGGCAGAATGAGCAAGAATTAGACGCAGGATGGGAGGCGATTAAACACTGGCTGCAAGCCTTCAGTCCAGCTAAGACAGACTGGGGAAAAATTGCAGCCTGCCAACAGAAAGGAACAGAGGAGGTCCTGGAGTATGACGAGCGGTTTAGATGCACGTGGCTAGAACATTCGGGTATGAATAATACGGATGAGGAAATGGATAAACAAGCGTTTGGACCCCTGAAAGCAGCTTTCGTGGCAGGTCTAAAGCTAGAACTGTCCAAAATGCTTAAGGTAGTGTTACCGGACTGGGAAGGTAGAGGAACTACCTTTGCAGCATTGGTGGATCGATGTAACCAATTAGATCAGGATATTGGAGCTAAAGTCTGAGCTGTACAGGCTATGGGATGGAAATCCCAGGATTCCGATAAACAGTTATTAGGAAAATTACCCGGAAAATGTCATTATTGTGGGAAAGAAGGTCACTGGGCCAAGACGTGTAGGGCAAAACAGCAAGGTCGTGGCTGGGGAAGAGGACGCAGCCAGGGATACAATTCAGCCAACAAGCCAGGCTTGTCACAAGATAACGACCTCATAGAAGCATTTAAGCGACTGACAATACAACAACAGAAGGAGTTACTTGGGATAGCAAAAAACGATTAGAGCCCACCCTGGCCCCCCCTCCTCGCACTAATACAACAAAGGGGAGATGGGCTATATATAACTGTGAGGGTGGCGATAAGGATGTGGACTGTCTTTTAGACACAGGGGCGGAATTAACATGCTTACCCCTACAATATGGAGACTTTTTGCTGTTGGATGGTAGGGCACGTACAGCCTATGGAGTTGGAGGCCATAAAATGGAAATTAAAAGGACAACACCGGTACTTACAGGGCTGGGTCCACATGAACTAACCACGCCGGTCTGGATAGGCCCAGTAGATCAACCCCTTTTGGGAATGGACGTTCTAATCCAAATAGATTCATCGTTGCATTTCGAGGATGGTCGGGTGGCATGGTCAATTAGAACTTTGTAGAAAGAAGAATTGAAGGAACACCCGATATGGGCTAAAGATAAGAATGATTGTGGCCTACTCCAGATGGAGCCTGCGTCATTTACAGGGACCAAGCCACCATGCACTAAACAGTATCCCATCAGTCCAACTGCCATCGCGGGAATCTTACCGGTTATTCAGCAATTGGAGAAACAAGGGGTGCTTATTAAAACGCATAGCTCCTCCAATAGCCCCGTGTGGCCGGTACAGAAATCTAATGAGACTTTTGACTGTCGATTATAGGAAAGCTAACCAGTGTATTGATCAAAAAGCTCCTTTGGTCGCAGATCCCTCCACCATTTTTAATGCCCTCAAACCGGAACATAAATATTTCTCGGTTATAGATATGGCCAACGGATTTTGGTCGGTGCCTCTGGCACCGGAGGTTCGACAGTGGTTTGCTTTCACTGTCCAAGGACAACAGTATACTTGGACCTGGTTACCACAGGGTTTCCACAACAGCCCTACGGTATTCCACATGGCTTTACAAAGCCATTTGCGAGAATTACCTCCCCTGTCATCCACAGTCATCCAATATGTAGACGATATCCTGCTAGCTTCAAACACGGAAGAACAGCATGAACATGATTTACGAGCTTTGCTGGATCACCTTCGGCTGAAAGGACATAAAGCCAGCATCGACAAAGCACAAATATCCCAAGAAGAGGTTGTATACCTGGGACAAAAGATTTCACAAGGAAAGAGAGAACTTACCCAGGATAGAACTGCAGCCATTCGGGCTGCTAAAAAACCCAGCACTATTCAGGAACTAAGGTCTTTTTTGGGATTGTGTAACTTTAACAGAAATTGGATTGACTCCTTCACACAGCTTGCTCAGCCACTGAATGATATTTTAAAGGGGAAACGTGCCTCTAAAGAAGCCATCACCCTCACTAAGGAACAGCTAGAGGCCTTCCTGAGTTTGAAAAAGGCTTTGTGTTCGGCACCGGCTCTGGGAATCCCCGACAGTGGTAAGCCATTTACCCTGTTTGTTCATGAGAAAGAAGGATATATGACAGCTATACTGACATAAGAACATGGGGATCGGCAAAGACCTATTGGCTATTATTCGGCAAAACTGGATGCGGTAGCCCTCGGATGGGGAAGTTGCCTAAGGGCCATGGAAGCTACATGTCGAGCGGTAATGATCACTGCGGGTCTAGTCCTCTACCAAAAGCTGATTGTCAAGTGTCCCCACACCGTACACGCTTTGCTGTCTATGAATAGAATGTCTCAGGTGACAGCAGCAAGATGGACCCGCTGGACAGCAGTTTTGGAAGCTCCTAATCTCCATATCGTCCGGGCCAGCCCGGTTAATCCCGCAACTATGCTCCCGATGTCAGAATCGAGGGAGCAAGACGGGGGAGAATGTGAAGAGCATGACTGCTTGGAGATTTTAAAAGAAACAGAAGAAGCAGTCTTAGCAGCAGAGGAGCCTCTGCACAACCCAGACCTCATCCTGTTTACAGATGGTTCCTCCTTTGTTGACAATGGTACCAGAAAAGCAGGATGGGCAGTTACAACCTTATATGAGGTAGTGGCAAAAGGACGTTTACCCTCAGGAACATCAGCACAACAGGCCGAGTTACGGGCCCTGTCAGAAGCATGTCAAATAGCAGAAGGACAGACAGCTAATGTCTACACAGATTCGCGTTATGCTTTTGGAGTCGCTCACGACTTTGGTATGTTATGGCGGAAAAGAGGATTCCTCACAGCTGCTGGTACACCTATCCGAAATGGAAAAGAAGTCCGAGACTTACTGGAGGCCATACAATTACCTCAGGAAGTGTCCATCCTGAAGTGTAAGGCCCATACCAAGTAGAATACCACAGAAGCACAGGGAAATGCCCTAGCCGACCAGGCAGCTAAAGATGCCGCCTCACAGGGCGTTCCTCCAGAAGAACCAACACAGATGTGCAGATTGAAAGCACTCAGGACTCTGACACGAGACCTTCAAACAATGCAAGGCGAGTGCTCCCGAGAGGAAAAATGGACATGGATTGAGGCAGGAATTAAGCTATGTGAAGATGGTGTCTGGAGACAAAGAGTTACCGACAAGCCAGTCACGCCACAAGCGCTTATGCCTTTTTTAGCCCAACAGATCCACTCGTGGGGACACTTGGCCTCACAACAGATGATGGCACGGTTCCAGAAAAGCTGGTGGGGTCGGGGATTTAAAAAACATGCCCAGCTGGTAGCAGACCGCTGTGTGGTCTGCCAGAAAAATAATTCTGGACCCATCACGGTAATGCCCCAACTGAGGCCCCCTGCCCCTGTCGGACCATTCCAGCATCTGCAGGTTGATTATATATCTCTTCCTTCATGCAAAGGATACACTAACATTCTTGTCATGGTCGACAGATTCTCTAGATGGGTAGAAGGTGTCCCAACTAAAAGAGCCACAGCCAATCACACTGCAAAGGTCTTGTGTAAGGATTACATTCCCCGATGGGGAGTCCCGAGTAGCATTGACTCAGATCAGGGAACACACTTCACAGTTGCTGTCTGCCAAGAAGTCTGTAGGTTACTGAACATTACGTAGGATTTACACTGTCCTTATCATCCACAATCATCAGGACAAGTAGGGCGAATGAATCAAACTCTGAAACAACAGCTTGCCAAATATCACCAAGAAGGAACACCATGGCCCCAGGCACTACCAATAGTGCTATGTAGCATTAGGGCAACCCCGAACAGAACTACAGGTCTAAGCCCATTTGAAATTATAACAGGAAGACCCATGTCGCTGCCAGGAACTATCGATTTACGGAAAGCTGATGTTCACTTAATGAGTGACACTTTGTTATCATACTGTCAGAACTTAACCAATGCTATTAGTTCTGTTTCCCGACAGGTATCGGCAGCTTGGGATAATCCACCCGAAGGAGGACACGACATTATCCCGGGAGTCTGGGTGTATGTGAAAATGTTGCATAAAGAACCTTTGGGTGCCAAGTGGGAGGGACCTTATCAAGTGTTATTGACCACCCAGGCAGCTGTTAAAGTCCAAGGAAAGAAAGCCTGGATCCACGCTTCACACGTTAAACGAGCACCCGTAACTGAAGCTGAAATCTAATAAGGACAATTACTTTTTGCGAAAATGTATAAATTTACTGTATTATTGATTGTAGGTATTATAGGCATAGGCCTACTTCTTACTAGCCGACCCTCTGCTCCAAAGGGAAATAGTAGGGTAGCAAGGGAATTACATGTAAATACCTTTTTATATATGTCATACATTTATGCCAAACAAGGTAACATTTCTAGTTGTTGGGTGTGTGCGCATATTCCTATTCACTCAAAGGGAGGGATTCCCTTGAGGCCAGTTCTCTTGAATATCTCGGAAATGGTTGAGTGGATAATAAAACAGGCAATGCGTTTCAGGATACGGAAAACTGGGCACGTAAATGGAAGTCAGCAGATTACAATTTGACTACCTTTGAAGGGGGATACCAACCGTGGTACAATAATTCCAAACGGCCCCCATTTTTTGTTATCATTAATACAACGGGAATAGGAAGACCGGGGGAATCGGTCTGTCTGATTAGAAACATCAAAGGAGGCCAAAATATAGGGTATAGTAACTGCTCCCGGAATTATAATATAATCAAGCCACGGAACTGTCCAAACTGGGCCGATGTGGGAATTTTTAACGTAATGGGGATTCTGAATAAAACAGATGGAAAAGCTTGGACAGGCCCCTGAGTGTTGCTGACAAAGAAACAGCTAACATTCATTGCATATAATGGCACCTATTGGGTATGTGGCCACAAGGCCTAACCTTGGCTGCCCCAGAATTGGATGGGATCCTGCTATTTAGCCTACATTGTGCCTTATATGTATCATATAAAGTCACTGTCAGAACATTTACACCGTCCTAAGAGAGCTATCACAGAAACAGAGAGGTTCTTTGCCATCCTGATCCCTGGGTATGGGACCGCCAAACTGGCAAGGGAATCCATTAACATGGCATCCGTTGTGGAACGGGTAGGCCCTAGTTAAAATCAATGCAGAAATGGTAGCAATCCGCACAGTAGCCCTACAGAATAGACTGGCCCTTGATTACATCCTGGCTGAAAAGGGAGGTACTTGCACCCTACTCGGAACTGAGTGTTGCACATATATCCCAGATAGCTCCGAAGAAATTACCCACTAAGCGGAGCATATCCAAAAGGAGGTAGAAAAACTTAAGCAACCCCCATCATTCACTTTGTGGAGTGGAGCCACTGAATGGCTAGGTTCAATAGGAACTTCATTGGTGAAAGGTTTAATTCTATTTGTTGTAATTGTTTTACTTTTATATTGTTTGTTTATGTTGATTAAATGTTGTTGCGACCAGGCGGCTGTAGCTGCTGTCCCGCAGGTGAGACACCTTGCAGGTCCCAGCAGACCGTCTGTACATGGCACAGGGGTATGTTATGCTTAAGGAGAGGTTGTTTACTGGTTGAATTAAGATATTGATTTGGATTAAATTGGAATAAGGTTAATTAACCAATTAAAACCAGACTTCCATTGTGGCCACGATGGAACTCGGGCTGGTGTAAATTTGTGTGGAAGCTACTAGTCCGGACATGTGGCGAAACACATCAACAAATTTTAGAAGGAAACTCTATTAACATGTATGAAATTATTTTGTAGAATGTTTAACCAGTGATACCTGAAGTTTTATGATTCAGTTTGTGAAAGAATCAAAGGGGGGATTGATAGAGTATTCAAACAGGCTCATTTAGACAGGCTTTGAAAATTCACATACCCCCAAGTCAAAGCTACTACGTGCTGCTCAGCATGTTGCATTAACTCATCAATCAACTTGACATTTTCGGACCTTGGGTAGCGAGCCAATAAAACGTTAAAAGACTTTCAATTGAGCCAATAAGGTCAAAGAAGGCAAGTTCTTTTCTGTAAATTGATCCAGGTATAAAGTACAGCCATTTTGACCATGTGTCTCAGTAAGAACAAAGACCTGGCTTGAAGCCAAGAAGTTTGTTGCTCTCTGCCGAGATTAAAAGTTAAAACTACCATCGGTGTTCGTATTTCATTGGAAATTAAGAGGTCTAACAGACTTCCATTTTCTCCCTTTTGACTTTGAAAAAATTAAGCTTCATGATAAATATTCTTTGTCTTCTTGACTCCCTCCAAAACTTCGCATAAAAACAATGGCGTCTTTCTGCGCCGATTTTTTAATGCACGCTGGTTTTTCTTAAGTGCCCAGAAGGTTTTCTGGGAGCCGTCCTATGATCAATGTACAGTGGCCCAACTTGCTGAAATGTGAAAAAATGGCGCTGACATCAGGTTACACCCCCATGACATAAAAAAAAATACTAACCTTAAAAAAATCGTAACTAACTGAGTTGCGCTGGCGCACAATCTTTGGGGAAACTTGGATATTTTAATTTAAGCCAAAGAAAGCGGCGCACACCAAAGAAACAGTGCGGATAACTGGGGAAAATTGAGCCCATGGTGTGTAATCTGTAACCTGCTGAATGCACAACAACTTTGTAGTGATTGACGCAGCTATACCAGCATACCATTATCAGACCTAGTTTCTGCTCAGCAGATGGAAAATTAATATTGAATTTCCACCTTGTCTATTTCCCACCTAGGTAGTGGACACATTTCTTAGATTAAGTTTATAACACAGAAGAAGGCTGTTGAGCCTATTGTATCTGCGAAGAGATGCTCGGTCACTCAACTTGGAAACACCAAGACTGGTTTGACGAGAACGACCAGGAGATCCAGGAGCTAATAAACTGCAAGTGCAGTGTGTGATGTATGTAGCACTCAAATCACTGACTCCACACAGTCTAGTGTTGTAGTAACTGCTGTGACCTTAGTCCTTTATTGTGTAACTCCAGAGTGTCTCTCAGGTGTGGTGGGCAGCCTTTTATACTCTGTCTTGCAGGTACTTTCAGGTCTCCCACCACAGCGCCCTCTGTGGTGCACCATTGTAACCATACATTTAATGTACCTGGATAATTCATAACATCTCACTCCCCCCACAGTTCCAAAAGCCATTGCTGGTAACCTCGGGCCTTGTTTGTCCTGGTTGATTTGTGAGTGTGAGTCCATGACCATCCACTTCCCTCTTCTCCCCCATGTAGAGATTATGCTTGCGATCCGGTGCAAACATGTGGTATTTGCAGTCCTTATATGGGTGATGAAGTACACAAGCATAACCTCCAACAGAAAGCAGGTATACATAGACAGTACATTTGTATGGTATATATAGATGCATTGAAGAATTATAACAAAAGGTTGCAAGTACACTGAACAGTTATTTAATCCCAGCTCCACTGGGTGAGGTACGGTGGTGGCATACAGCCCCTTTTTGCCGGAGGTAATGGGCTGCGCTGAGACAGGGTATCGCAACTAGTGCGTTGCCTCTGTTCTCAGAAAGTAGTCGCCTTTGTGGCTCATCTGCAGCCGCTGAACTATTGCATGAATCACATAAAATCGGAAATCACATTAATCCATTAGTCATGTTAGTCACCGATCCATTAACCCTTTTACTTGTACCTCATGGTATTAACTCTTTCCGTAAATCATATCCATCATTTTAAACACAGTAATCATTTCAGCATCAAAATATTAACTCTTGTCATAAATCACATCATCATACAAATCACATTACTCATTTAGACTCGCTCTTGCCTTACAAAAGTCTCTTTGTGGGAACCACCAATGGTGTAAGCCCTTTTAAGACTCCCGGATACATTTCCCTTTTAAGCCACCATCGTGTTTTTCCCACGAGGCTTCCACTGGGCGCCGCCATTTTAGGTGTTCTGCTTGCCTTTCTCTGCAGAACTCTGCTGCCATGAGGCTCATCACCATCTTGAGCTCGCTGTGTCCCTTTACATTGAAACAACTCCGCCAACAGTTGCAGCCGATTACAGAAAAGGAGGTTCACAGCCAAAAGAGAAGCAGCGTACCTGAAGAAATGGTACAGAAAAGACGTAGGTTAAATGCTCATTTTGTTGAGGAGGAGCTTCCTGCAATTACTGAACCAATTGAGGGTGTGAGTGGCTTGACTGCACTGCTGAACGAGTTTGAGAAGAAAAATGTGAATCCCGTTTCTGCTCTACATCTATTTTGCAAGCACAGAGGATGCTGTCTGCATTTCCAAGAGGCTTCTGGCATGACATGTTACTCTCTTCGTGCAGTTGTGGATGGGGTTAAAGAAGGAATAGGTGTCAGCCAAGAACAATTGTGCTGATATCGAAACCGCGGGACACTTAGATGTCCTTGATCACTCGCACCTTGGAGATCTGTCCGTACCTGGAGAGCACTTCTTCCAGGGCCTGCTCGTCTGTGTCAAGATTTAGACCGCCGATGAACAGCTTTCCTTCTCCGGACCCTTTTGCGAGATTGGTTTGCTGGGCGTTTTCCCTGCTGAATTCTAGCCTGCTGCTGCCTACCAGTTCGCTCTCGACTCTCTCTCGGGATCCACCACACTTTGACCGTACCCGGGAGCCACAACACACCGGCCCCCGCACCGCCGCATCCTCCGGAGCCAGCCTCTGCCCGCAGGCCGACTGTGCCTGCTGAAGCAGCCCGTCAAAGCCCTTCTTTCTCCTCCAGCTCGGTCGGCGCTGCTCTTTGGGACACGGGGGACAGCGGTCTGTCGAGGAATGAAGTCTTCCCAGCTCCCATGGACCTTCCCCATCCACCTCCTGCCGAGTAGCATCGGCCCATCGCCTGCAATGATCCACAAAGGTAAACCGTGCATCTCGCCCCCGAGAGATACCTGCACATCCGCTCTGCCAAGAACAGGTATCAGTTCCCTGGTGTAGGTGCGCAGCTTTGCCGTGACCAGGACCAGCTTGGGTCGTGCAGTTGGGTTGATCCACAGTTTATCAAAAGTTTCCTGTCTCATCAGCGACTGACCCGATCCAGTGTCCATTTCCATACTCACTGGGACTCCGTTAATCTTGACTTCCAAAACCACTGGGGCCGAATCGTCGGTACAAGTATACAGTCCAAACGCCTCATCTTCTTCTACCTGCTCCTCGTTGGATAGTGAATCATCTACCATCTCCTCAGCCACATGATGAGTCAGGTTTCTTTTGCACATACGCTGAAGGTGGCCTTTCGTGTGGCAGGTATTGCACGTATACTCCGCAAACCTGCACCGGTGAGCCCCATGGCTTCCTCCGCAGCGCCAGCATGGTGCTACTCGATTAGCCCCCCTTGGTGGACTCTGAGTTCCAGGACCCCGAGGTCCGTGCTCTCTGCCCTGGGCAGAGCCACATTCTGCAGTTTTGTCCGTGACGGGCGCTATCCTGTGGACAGTGCCTGTCGGGTATGAGACTGTGTGGATCATCTGCTTGGTGCTGCAAATCGATGCCATAAATGCCATGCTGATGTTGATGGCTTGCTGTAGGCAGACCGAAGGTTCAGTGGATAGCAGCTTGTGAAGGAGACCCTCATGGTCAATCCCCATAACAAAAACGTCTCGCAACGCCTCGTCAAGGTGTGTAACAAAATCACATGGCGCCGCGAGTCTCCTGAAGTCCGCAGCATATTTGGTGACATCCTGGCCCTCAAGGTCTGCAGTGGTGGTAGAATTTGTGCCTGGCCGTGAGGATGCTCTCCTTCGGTTTCAGTTTGTCATGAATGAGTTCAATCAGCTCCTCATATGGCTTGTCCTTGGCGCTCACGGGTGCCAGCAAATCCCTGACGAGACAATAAACCTCATTGCCACAACTGGACAGCAATATCGCCTTACGCTTCTCTCTCAGTGCGTCCGTGTCCCTTGTCAGGTCGTTTGCTATAAAGTAGTACTCGAGCCTTTCCGTAAAGACCTCCCAATCATTACCCACTGTAAAATCCTTTAGCGAGCCCAGAGTAGCCATGGTTGCATGAAGCTCGTCCGTGTCCTCATCGCCAATGTGATGTATGTAGCACTCAAATCACTGACTCCACACAGTCTGGTGTTGTAGTAACTGCTGTGACCTTAGTCCTTTATTGTGTAACTCCAGAGTGCCTCTCAGGTGTGGTGAGCAGCCTTTTATACTCTGTCTTGCAGGTACTTTCAGGTCTCCCACCACCGCGCCCTCTGTGGTGCACCATTGTAACCATACATTTAATGTACCTGGACAATACATAACACAGTGCATTTCTGAACTTAAAGCAGCAACCCACTTCGGGAGCAGCAAGGTAGCTCTACAGACAGTTGAAGGACAAGTTCTACAAAAAATCCGCACCCTAAAAAATAGATGGTGGTTGGAGAAAGCACAGGTGATCCAACAGCTGGCCGACAGCTATGACGTGCGAGGATTCTTCACCGCAGTTAAGTCCACCTATGGCCCAAACACCCAAGGCCCCACCCCACTGCTGGCCAAGAATGGGGAGACACTCATTAAGGACACCGAGGCATTCAGGGCCCGCTAGAAGGAACACTATGAAGATCTCCTTAATTGAGACTCTGCCTTTGATACAAGTGTCCTCAACTCTATCCCACAACATGCTACCCGTCACCATCTCAGCAAAATGAGGTAGAAAAGGCCATCCATCAGCACAAGAACGACAAGGCATCAGGAGCAGATGGAATCCCCGCCGAGGTACTGGTGGAGAGGCACTATTGGCACAAATGCATAACCTTATCTCTCTTATCTGGAAGGAGAAGAACATGCTGGGAGATCTCAGAGATGCTGTCATCATGACCATCTTCAAAAAGGGGACAAGTACGACGACGGCAACTACAGTGGAATCTCCCTGCTGTTGGCCACTGGGTAAGTAATCGCTAGAATCTTCGTCAACAGTCTTCTCTCTGTGGCTGAAGAGCTCCTCCCAGAGTTACAGTGCGGATTCCGTCCACTAAGGGGTACAACGGACATGATCTTCACCGCGCGACAACTACAAGAAAAATGCAAGGAACAGCACCGACCCTTGTGCATGGCCCTCTTTGACCTCACAAAGGCCTTTGACACTGTCAACCATGAGGGACTATGGAGCGTCCTCCTCCGTTTCGGCTGCCCCCAAAAGTTTGTCACCATCCTCGACCTGCTCCCTGATGACATGCAAGCCGTGATCCTGACCAACGGATCCACCACAGACCCAATCCCATCCGGACTGGGGTCAAGCAGGTTGCGTCATCGCACCAACGCTCTTCTCGATCTTCCTCGCTGCAATGCTCCATCTCACTCTCAACAAGCTCCTCGCTGGAGTGGAACTAAACTATAGAACCAGTGGGAACCTGTTCAACCTTTGTCGCCTCCAGGCTAAATCCAAGGTAGTCCCATCCTCTGTCATCGAACTACAGTACGTGGACGATGCTTGCATCTGCACAAATTCAGAGACCAATTTCCAAACCATCGTCAACAACTTCAATGAGGCGTATGAAAGCATGAACCTTACACTAAACAGCCGTAAGTCAAAGGTCCTCCACCAACCTGACCCCGCCTCACAGCACTGCTCCCCTGGTCATCAAGATCCACGACACGGCCTTGGACAACCCGGACCATTTTCCATACCTCGGGAGCCTACTATCAGCAAAGGCAGACATCGATGATGAGGTCCAACACTGCCTCCAGTGTGCCAGTGCAGCCTTCGGTCACCTGAGGAAGAAAGTGTTTGAAGACCAGGACCTCAAATCTGGCACCAAGCTTATGGTCTACACTGATACCCGCCCTCCTATATGGCTCAGAGATGTGGACCATATACAGTAGACATCTCAAATTGCTGGAGAAGTACCACCAGCGCTGCCTCCGCAAGATCCTGCAAATTCTCTGGGAGGAGAGATGTCAGTGTTCTCGATCAGGCCAACATCCCCAGCATCGAAGCACTCGACCACACTTGACCAGCTCTGTTGGTCAGGCCACATCGGCTGCATGCCCGACACGAGACTCCCTAAGCAAGTGCTCTACTCGGAACTCCAACACGGCAAGCGAGCCCCAGGTGGCCAGAGGAAATGTTTCAAGGACACCCTCATAGCCTCCTTGATAAAGTGCAATATCCCCACCAGCACCTGGGAATCCCTGGCCCAAGACCGCCCTAAGTGGAGGAAGAGCATCCGGGAGGGCATTGAGCACCTCGAGTCTCGTCACCGAGAGCATACAGAAACCAAGCGCAGACAGCGGAAGGAGCGTGCGGAAACCCAGACTCCCCACCCAACCTTTTCTTCAACCACTGTGTCCCACCTGTTACAGAGACTGTAATTTCTATATTGGACTGTACAGCCACTTGAGAACTCACTTTTAGAGTGGAAGCAAGTCTTCCTCGATCCCGAGGGACTGCCTATGATGATGATGTCTGTGCCGGCTCTTTGCGAAAGAAATCCAAAATAAATCCCATTGTCTTACTCCCTCCTAAACCGTCCGCTACTTCAAATATTTATCCACTTTTCCCTTAAAAAATGTAATAGTATCTGCTTTAACTACTTCCTGTAGTAATCCGTTATAGGTTCTAAACGGGAATACTTGGAAAATTAAATTCATGGATAGAATTGGGTCAAAAGTCAGAGATTTAGAAAAATCAAAATACAGCCTAATTTGGGGTCACTTGTTGCTTTTTCAAAATGGTGCTAAGCTTTCAAAAAGAAAGACTTATACAGCGCCTTTCATGACCACCAGACATCTAAATGTGCTTTACAGCCAATTAAGTACTTTTTAAAGTGTAGTCACTGTTGTGATGTGGGAAACGCGGCAGCCAATTTGCGCACAGCAAGCTCCCACAAACAGCAATGTGATAATGACCAGATAAAATGTTTTAATTATGTTGATTGAGGGATAAGTATTGGCCAGGTCACCGGGATAACCCCCTGCTCTTCTTCAAAATAGTGCCATGGGATTTTTTATGTCCACCTGAGAGAGCAGACAGGGCCTCGGTTTAACATCTCATCCGAAAAATGGTACTTCCGACAGTGCAGCGCTCTCTCAGTACTCCACCTTGAGTGTCAGCCAAGATTTATATGCTCAAGTGACTTGAACCCACAATCTTCTGATGCAGAAGCATGTGTGCTACCCACATAGCCACAGCAGAGATAGTCCTACAACACTGTTCTTTTCTTACAAACCTCGGTACTGATGTCTCCTGCTGGGAAACCTACACTTGCTGGAATAGCACCTTGAACGTAATCAAGATGTGTCTAAAAAAAAAATCTCTTTGTAAAACACAAGTCAGTGTCAGTTTGGCTCAGCATCCAAGCTTCACTCCAGCACTTAAGTGCACAATCAAGGCCGACACTTCTGTGCAGTACCAAAGAATGCTTTATTGTCAGAGTGCTGTCCGTTGGATCAGATGTTAAACTGAGGGCCTGGCCTACGTGTCCTGGTGGTTCTGGTGAATATTAAAAATACCATGGCTTTACTTGAAGGAGCTCACTGAAAATATCCCGATGTCATGATCAACGTTGCTCTCTAAACCAACACCACCAAAAACAAACAAACTGATTATTCTGCTCATGGGATCTTGCTGGAAGTGAAGTGGTTGCTGTGTTTGCATTTCGGAGTAGCTCATTGCACGCAAAGGGCTTTGAGGTGTTTCCAGGATGCTATCTAAGCACATGTTTCTCTTATACTTGAGTTCTAATCAGCTGAGATTCGATAAGATGTTTTCCAAATATTGGTCATGTTGTGAAATACTGCGGCAGCTCCTATTTTTTTTTCTCCTGGCAATCTGTCCATGGGGAGTGGACCGACTGCCCTGCACCTAGTGCACTAATCGGTGGCCAGACTGCTGTGCCTAGCAGGCACTGGCTGCTCAATGTAGGCCACATTCTTCAGGAGCTTACTGTTTCCGTTTTTACTTGGGTTTCATGCTGACTTGGAGCAGCAAAGAAAACAGTCTGTAATGCCGTCCAGGCAGTGCTGGTGTATTTATTTCACCTGGTTGAAGTCTTGTGGTAATTCCCTCACTGAAAGTGAATCCAGACCAGACTAGGCCAGGAGTTGTGACATAAATATGTTTCATATTATACAATAATGTGGTATTAAAACACAGGCCCTCCTGTCTTGCTCCATAAACACTTCAATAACACATTTCTGTGCATATTCTGCCCTCCCCCTCCACCCAAGGCAGATCCATACGCACAATGGCAGCAGCTACTGAATCACAGTCAAAAAATAGGAATGTTTAGTTAACATTGTAGAGGGTTAAATCTCAGTGCTCCGAACTCTCCCCATGCCTCAGAAGGTAACGGCATTGTCTAATGTAGCACTTAGAAATACAGAGTAGGAAGAACCTACACTTGATCTCTGGTCTGTGTTATGTTAGCTAATCTTAGTTGAGCACTACAAAGCGAACATTACAACTGACGCAGCGGCCTGCAGTTTGTGCTAGTTTTATCAGCACAATCTGAGTGAAATCAGCTGAATCAGCGCAACAGATGGTGGAAGCTCAAGCGTGAGTTACGTCAAGCATAAAGCGAGTTTCCGCAATCTTTAACGCTGGTTTAAAAATCATTGCGTCCGAAGACCACAAAACCAGCCAAGTCACCAGACCGAAATAACGAACCTACCAAGTTTCCACCGTTTGCAGCCATTCAAGAATAGTCTTCAAATTGAGCTCATTTTCATGGCCGCACAGGCACTGGTAGGCATGTATTAAATGTTTCTGCATATAAAAAATATTGACCCAGAAATTGTGGTCGGAGGCTTCCCACGGGCGGATGCCTTCGACCGCAATAATTTCAAAGAAAGTACCTGGTGGTCTCGGAGGTTCGGCGACTTGTAGTCCTGGGACTCTATGTGAAGGCCAGTGTAGGGGCCCACATATCGCACAATTGTACGGGTTTCATACAGATCTCTGGGATCACGTGGGCTGGCACAGCCTATCAGAGTAGGTGGATCCCCATTCATTCTTTTTATAGTAATTCCCAATGAACAGAGCTATCATAAGTATGAGTGGGTATACCCCCTAAAACACACACACACTGATAATAAATGTTAAAAACACATTACATATTTAAAATGAATTAAAATGCAGTTTAATTTAATATTTTATACAAAAATATATTTTTTTGAATTTGTTAAATGTTTTAACAGGGCTAAAAATAAACTTACCTTAATGGACAGGGTTTTTAATATATAAATAAGGGATAACATTTGCCAGCGTAAGAATTTGAAGGCTATTCTCTGGACAGGACGTGGGCAAATAGCCCAACTCTCTGCCCGCGGAAGCCCTTTTCCTTAGCATGTTTGTGGTTTGTCGACAGATCGCAAGTGCCCGGTTTAGGTGCATGCGCTCCGCAAACCTAAACCCGGAACTTGCGGGGATCCCACGGGCACGTGCACACTTCGTATGCGCCCGTGGGGAGCATGATTTCAGGCCCATTGAATTTACTGAATCACTGACTAGTCATCATCACAGGCAGTCCCTCGAAACGAGGATGACTTGCTTCCACGCCAAAAAGGGATGAGTTCACAGGTGTTTCAATGAAGGACCTAATATTCCAGATCCTGAACTACATCTTGGAGGGCGGAAGATGCCTGTACATGAATTTTTTAACGTGTTGCCACCACACGGGCTTGACAGACCTAGGTCTTGGTTCAGTGGCAAGGGTTAACCAAGACGACTGGAGAGCAGCTCAGCTGCACGGACCTAGTGCGTACACATATCGTAGTGTGGGCTGGCCCTTGCTGCCCCTGGGCCCTCGCCTTTTCTAGCCCCGAACTTGCGCCTCTCCTGGGCCCTGATCACATCCCTCTACGAACTCTTGCATTATTTATACTGGTAAATGGTTCAGTATAGGTTTTTTAAGTAATATTCAGAGATTTAAAATCAGGTTACTCACAGGTGGTGGACTCGACAATCTTATTAAAAATGCTTATTTTTTGTGATAAACCCATTGTATCAATAACACTGCACCAGGTTACCATTCTGAAATACATCATTGAATATTTTTTAATGTCAGGAAAAAAAATAAACAATTGTATTGTATCACACTGACCTATTGTGCTGGTTCATGGAAGATTTATATTTGTGATTATGCAAATGAATTTTAGCGGAAACTTGAACTGTAACCTAACCAATTTCCCGATTGTGCCCAAAGCAGAACCTCGAGCATCTCTGACTAGGGCTCCCAATCCTGATCCCACTCTAGTGCCCCTGCTGGAAAAATGCAGGTGTGTGGCTGTCTGTGAAGACCAGCTCAGTATATTCTGTGATGGCCTCTATGGTAGATTAGCCCATTAATATCCACTGTCTAGGCTCACACGCGAAATCACTTAGGCATGGTATGGGCGGCTGGTCACCGCCACTAAAACCGTTACCCAGGAAGATGCCAGCATCTTCAGCAAAGGAGAGGGGGAGATAGCTTTAAAGAAAGTGGAGAAATATAGCTCATAGTTTGAGACTATCCGAAAGAACTTTGAAGGTTTCCTGTTTCAAGGTAATTATGTACCTTCCAGTGTCTTCCAAATCCTGGGAACATCCTATCTCTGTCACCTCCTCCAGCCCCACAACCCTCCGAGAATACTGCATTCCTCCAATTTTGGCCTCTTGAGTATCCCTGAAATTATTGGTGGCTGTGTTTTCAGTTGCCTAGGCCCTAAGCTCTGGGATTCTCTCCCTAAACCTCTCCACCACTCTACCTCTCTTTTCTTCTTCAAGATGCTCCTTAAAATCTATCTCTTTGACTAAGCTTTTGGTCATCTGCGCAAATATCTCGGTGTCAAGTTTTGTTTGCTAACACTCCTGTGAAGCACCTTGGGATGTTTTATTACATTAAAGGTGCTATATAAATATAAGTTGTTCTTGTTGTTAGTTGTACACCTTCATAAAAAATGTTTTAGAAGGCTTGGGAAATCAAAAACCTTATTGTATTAGTAGGTAGTATAACATCTCCCATCTGGATCCTATTTACAATTGTACCTACTTGGCTTCCATAGATGCAACAAAACATTCTCAAACACAATATTGTGGAGACCACAATAGCATGAAAGCAGAATTTTTGAAACAGGAGATAAAATAAGGACTGAGACCGGAAAGTGTATGTGGTGGCTAGGAATCGAGTGGAAGCAATAACCATGTTGAGGGGCAACCTTTGGCTTTGACCCTGGTTGGATGTTGGTCATGTGACTACCGTTGAAGGTAGGTGCAGCATGGTGTTAGCTAACATGTTAGATCTATTAAAAACACAAGGCTTGACACGCAGGAATACACCTTATACCATGTCACTGAGGTTCAGAGGGAATTAGAGCAACTGGTTTGTTGGTTAGGAGGGCGATTTGTTCTCAGATTTTTTTTAAGAATTTGCTCACTTTGGGGATCCAGACAACGTGAATACAATGAGCTACTATACGTTGCAAAAAAGCTTTGGACTCACTGAATAGAGCGTGCCTATGGCTCCTGTTACAATCTCGACGTGTCGACACCAAAATTACATCATTAATCTGAGAGCTTTATGCCCACACAAGTAGCCGGGCCTGTATTGACAGAAAGCTTTCTGAGCCTTTCGAGTTTAATACTGGAGTACAACAGGGCTGGGTTCTCATCCCCACTCTTACTCTTGCCAGGTGTTGACTACATCACGTAGTCAACAACAAAATAATGTGGATATGGGAACCAGCCTGGGCAATAACTATATGTGCACAGATCTGGATTTGGCTGATGACACAGTGGCCTTGGTTCAAACTATGGACACCCCCATGGAAACCCTAAGAATTTTGACCAAGAGGCATCTAGCCTTGGTCTCCAGGTCAGCTGGAATAAAAGGAAATTGTACTCATTAGGGCACAATATAGTGTCAGCTACCTAGGTTAGGTGAGTGGGCAAATGAATGGCAGATGAAGTATAATGTGGATAAATGTGAGGTTATCCACTTTGGTGGTAAAAACAGAGAGACAGACTATTATCTGAATGGTGACAGATTAGGAAAAGGGAAGGTGCAACGAGACCTGGGTGTCATGGTACATCAGTCATTGAAGGTTGGCATGCAGGTACAGCAGGCGGTTAAGAAAGCAAATGGCATGCTGGCCTTCATAGCGAGGAGATTTGAGTACAGGGGCAGGGAGGTGTTGCTACAGTTGTACAGGGCCTTGGTGAGGTCACACCTAGAGTATTGTGTACAGTTTTGGTCTCCTAACTTGAGGAAGGACATTCTTGCTATTGAGGGAGTGCAGCGAAGATTCACCAGACTGATTCCGGGATGGTGGGACTGACCTATCAAGAAAGACTGGATCAACTGGGCTTGTATTCACTGGAGTTCAGAAGAATGAGAGGGGACCTCATAGAAACGTTTAAAATTCTGACGGGTTTAGATAGGTTAGATGCAGGAAGAATGTTCCCAATGTTGGGGAAGTCCAGAACCAGGGGTCACAGTCTAAGGATAAGGGGTAAGCCATTTAGGACCGAGATGAGGAGAAACTTCTTCACCCAGAGAGTGGTGAACCTGTGGAATTCTCTACCACAGAAAGTAGTTGAGGCCAATTCATTAAATATATTCAAAAGGGAGTTAGATGAAGTCCTTACTACTCGGGGGATCAAGGGGTATGGCGAGAAAGCAGGAAGGGGATACTGAAGTTTCATGTTCAGCCATGAACTCATTGAATGGCGGTGCAGGCTAGAAGGGCTGAATGGCCTGCTCCTGCACCTATTTTCTATGTTTCTATGTTTCTATGTTTCTATGTTTCATAGTACGATCCATCTGAGTGACATGATTCACTTACTTAGGAGCATGATTCCCTCCATTGGGGATTTAATCTGGACTGCCATAGGTGCATTGCAATGAACTCTCTAGCCCACATATGGAGATTGAACGTAAGTCGCAAGCTCAGAGTACGGCTTGGTCAATTTTATGGTGATTCTGCCGAATCTGCTCATTAATACTGTGTTGCTTCTTCTTGTATCAACCTCAGCACAGGGGCCCTGGTACTTGGACAACGATATGCCAACAGAAATCGTGCGATGCTTCTGTGTAAAGTGTTTCCATCTGCTAATCCAATGACAAAGGTTCTGTTTTTATTTTGGATTTTTGGCATCTGCCTTTTTTTTGCCTTACGACCTATTGCTATTAACTGCTGTGCTCTGCAATTGTGGTCAGGCTCTTTCTCGTCTTGCTAAATCTGCCTTTATTCTTGTCGCTGAGTGCCAGATGTATCATTTCAGGATCTGAGGAAAGAGTTAATCGTTCTCCTGGCTTTGTGGTAGATGTACGACTGCAAAAAAAGTAGACACCATGAGACAAATGAACAGGAAGGGAAGTGTAAAGTCCTGTCCCCTCAGTACAGATTCACATGAGGCATGTAGTGAAGTCAAGGTCACTCTGGACCTGCACCTTTATTTCACAGCTCTGGAATGCTGCACTTGCCTGAGACCTGTTCTTATATATCTGTCTCTTGCAAGTGCACCCCTGGTGGTAAGGTATGCTGGTGGTTACAGGTCATATCTTATTACAGTCATGTATAGCATGTTAGGATACAGTTATATATAATAATGTAAGATACATGACATCACCCTCCCCCAAGATCTTATTGTCTTTATAGGTTCAGTCTCTCAGCTGGTCTCGCGTGGCGCGTCTGAGTTGTGGTTCAGTTGTTTGCCTTGGTGTCTGTTTTTCTTTGGGTGTGGTTGTTGATATCTCGCCTGGGTTGTCTGTTTCGATTGGTGTGATTGTTGTTGACTCGCCTGGGCTGTCTGTTGGGATTGCCCTTTCTTCAGGTTGTTCCCTCTGTCTGTCCACCACGTGTGGTGCGAGTTCTACATTGTAGTCTGCCTCTGGTTCCACAGTGTTGTTGGTAAATCTGCTTTTGACTTGGTCTACATGCCTCCGGCAGGTTTTGCCATTGTCCATTTGCACTACCAGTAGCCTGTTTCCTTCCTTGTCCGTTACTGTCCCTGCAAGCCATTTGGGACCCCTGCCATAGTTTAGTACAAACACTCTGTCCCCTATATCATTCCATCTCCCCCTCAAATTTCTGTCATGGTACTCAGTCAGCTTACGGTGCTTTGCCTCAACGATTTCGTGCATGTCTGGGAGGATTAATGAGAGCCTTGTTTTTAAAGTCCTTTTCAGTTGCACGGGGGGGATCCCAGTCAGTGAGTGCAGACGAGATCTGTGTGCCAACAGCAGTCGCGACAGGCGACCCTGCAGCGTGGGACCTTGGATTTTAAGCATGCCTTGTTTAATGATTTGCACTGCTCTCTCTGCCTGGCCGTTGGAGGCCGGCTTGAACGGTGCCGTCTTGACGTGATTTATGCCGTGGTCAATTATAAAGTCTTGGAATTCTGCGCTGAACCATTGTCACTGAACCAATATGTCAGGGATTCCGTACGTTGCAAACATGGTTGCGAGGCTCTGCACAGTGGTGGAGGTTGTGCTCGAGTTTAAAATGGTGCATTTGATCCACTTTGAAAATGCATCTACAACTACGAGGAACATTTTGCCCATGAATGGGCCCGCATAGTCTACGTGCACCCGCGACCACGGTTTGGTAGGCCAGGGCCAGGGGCTCAGTGGAGCCTCCCTGGGGGCATTGCTGAGTTGGGCACAAATAGTGCACCTTTGGACGCAGAGCTCCAAGTCCGCGTCAGTACCAGGCCACCAGACGTGGGATCTGGCTATGGCCTTCATGAGAACGATCACCGGGTACTTGCGGTGGAGCTCCCGGACAAATGCTTCTCTGCCTCGCAGAGGCATGACTACTCGGCTGCCCCACATCAGGCAGTCTGCTTGTAGTGATAGCTCATGCATGCGCCTGTGAAAGGGTTTTAATTCCTCGGGGCAGGCATCGCAAGCCTCTGCCCAGTCACCGGTTAGGACACATCTTTTTACGAAGGATAACGTGGGGTCGCTGGCCGTCCAGGCTCTGATTTGGCAAGCTGTCATGGTCGAACCTGTGGACTCAAAGGCATTGATTGCCATGACTATCTCACAGTCCTGTTCATTAGACCCTTCCGTGGTCGCCAGGGTAGCCTGCTGAGCGCGTCGGCACAGTTTTCTGTGCCTGGTCTGTGCCTTATTGTATAGTCGTAGGACGCCAGCATGAGTGCCCACCGTTGAATTCGCGCCGAGGCATTGCCGTTTATTGCCTTGCTCTCGGATAGGAGGGACGTGAGGGGCTTGTGGTTGGTTTCTAATGTGAACTTCGCCCCGAAAAGGTATTGGTGCATCTTTTTGACACCATACACGCACGCGAGCGCCTCCTTCTCTACCATTCCGTAACCGCGCTCCGCCCGCGAAAGTGACCTGGAGGCATAAGGTATGGTTTGTAATTTTCCCGCACTATTGACATGTTGTAAAATGCACCAGACCCCATACGCTGACGCATCGCATGTGAGAACTAGCTTTTTACCTGGGTCAAAGAAAGTCAAAACACTGTTGGAACACAGAAGGTTGCGTGCCTTATTGAAGGCGCGTTCCTGGGCATCCCCCCAAAACCCCTTCCTGAGTAGCACATGGAGAGGCTCCAGCAGCGTGCTTAAGTTCTGCATAAAGTTCCCAAAGTAATTGAGTAGCCCGAGAAAGGCGCGCAGTTCTGAGACATTCCAAGGCCTGGGTTCCAGGCGAATTGCTTCTGTTTTGGACTCTGTTTGGGCGGATTCCATCAGCGGCAATCCTTCTGCCCAAAAATTCAACCTCGGGTGCGAGAAACAAGCACTTGGATTTCTTGACTTGTAGGCCTACCCGATCCAACCGCTTTAGTACTTCCTCCAAATTACGGAGATGGGAGTCGGTGTCCCTGCCTGTGATAAGTATGTCGTCTTGAAATACAACCGTCCCCGGGATGGACTTGAGCAGAATCTCCATGTTGCGCTGGAATATGGCAGCTGTCGACCTGATGCCGAATGGGCATCGATTGTACATGAAAAGGCCTCGATGTGTGTTGATGGTGGTGAATAACTTGGATTCCTCGGTCAATTCTTGCATCATATACGCAGATGTGAGGTCTAATTTTGAGAAAAGTTTACCTCCAGCCAATGTGGCAAATAAGTCCTCCACTCTGGGCAGCGGGTACTGGTCCTGTAGGGAGACTCTGTTTATGGTAGATTTGTAGTCCCCACAGATTCGTACGGATCCATCAGACTTCATGACTGGGACGATGGGACTTGCCCAGTCGCTAAATTCCACAGGTAATATAATGCCTTCCCGCAGAAGCCTGTCTAGTTCATGTTCAATCTTTTCCCTCATCACATAGGGTACAGCTCTGGCCTTGTGATGGACTGGTCTAGCATCCTGTGTGATGTAGATTTTGACTTCGGCCCCTTTGAAAGTACCCACACCTGGCTGAAAGAGATGTTCAAATCGCTTTATAACTGTTGAGCAGGAGGTCCGTTCCTCTTATGACATGGCATGGACACCATCCCATTTCCAGTTTAGTTTTGCCAGCCAGCTTCTCCCCAGCAGTGCTGGGGGGTCTCCGGGGACAATCCACAGGGGAAGTCGGTTCACTGTCCCTTTGTGTGTGACAGAGAGCATAGCGCTGCCGAGGACTGGTATGATTTCTTTGGTATAGGTCCTTAGTTTGGTGTCGACCCTTGTGAGTTTTGGTCTGTCTCTTTTATGCGGCCACAGTTGTTCAAATTGTTGAGTGCCCACGAGAGATTGACTCGCTCCCGTATCCAGCTCCATGTTGACAGATATCCCGTTGAGTAGGACCCTCATCATTATAGGAGGCGTCCTGCTGTAGGAGCAGCGGCCATTGATCGTGTTGACCCGCTGTACATTGGTGTCCCGGGTACTGTCCCCACCATCTTCTGGTCCGCTTTCCGACCCATCCGATTCGTATACCAGCTGAGCTGCCATTTTTTTGCACATGCGGGCCAAATGCCCTGTATATTCACAATTTCTGCAAACAGCCTGCTGAAATCGACATCCCCTTGACGAGTGCCCACCCCCACACCTCCAGCACAGACCTGTTCCATTGTTCAAAGTGTTTCCAAAGAATGAGCTGCGTCTGGCTGATCTCTCTTGAGCTTCTCTCAGTTTGTAGTTGAGTGCTCGCATTGTGGGTTGATGAGGTGTGAACGGCCGTTCCTGTGGCCCTTGATGGCTTCTGCTTGCTGTCGAGAGCCTGTTCTCCCGGTTTTGTCTGTGTGTGGGGGTAGCAGCTTGTTTAGTGCTGTGAACTTCTTGTTCCGATATTTCGTTAGTTGTCGTACCTGCATTGTAAATCAGCCTCGTTTCTTCTTCCCCTACCCCTACCAAGAATGTCTGTGCAACCAGTGCTGCTGCCTCTAAGGTCAGGTTCTTGGTCTCTATGAGCTTTCGGAATATGCCTGCGTGGCCTATTCCTTCAATGAAAAAGTCTCTCAGCATTTCTCTCCTCAGTTCATCGGAGAACTCACATAAACTAGCCAATCTCCGAAGTTCCGCCACGAAGTCGGGTATGCTCTGGCCCACACAGCGTCTGTCTTTGTAGAACCTGTGTCTGGCCATGTGTAGGCTGCTCGCTGGCTTCAGGTGGTCTCTTACCAGTGTGCTCAATTCTTCAAACGACTTGCTTGCTGGTTTATTGGGTGCTAACAGATCCTTCAATAAAGCATATGTTTTCGAGCCACAGCTGGTCAAGAGATGGGCTCTTCTCTTGTCTGCCTTATCATCGCCTAACCAGTCTTTGGTTACAAAACTTTGCTGGAGCCTTTCTATAAAGTCCTCCCAATTGTCTCCCACATTGTACTTTTCATCTGATCCGTTGTTCGCCATTCTGTGGATTCTGTAATCCCGTAACTCGTCGCCACTGTAAAGTCCTGTCCCCTCAGTACAGATTCACATGAGGCATATAGTGAAGTCAAGGTCACTCTGGACCTGCACCTTTATTTCACTGGAATGCTGCACTTGCCTGAGACCTGTCCTTATATACCTGTCTCTTGCAAGTGCACCCCTGGTGGTAAGGTATGCTGGTGGTTACAGGTCATATCTTATTACAGTCATGTATAGCATGTTAGGATACAGTTATATATAATAATGTAAGATACATGACAGGAAGCATGTGAATCAAAATGAGAAAAAGGGAGGCTTGGCTCCAGGGTGAATAGACAAGGATAAATGAATTGAAAGGTGAAAGTTACTTGAAGAGATGGGGCAGGAAGCTGTGAGTTCTCAAAAGGTCAACAATTTTTGCAGAGAAATCCATGTGTGTGAGGTAAAACCTTATATTGATGGCTTAGAGTTTTACTTCATGTGTGTAAAGGAATACAAGATTGAAGTTTAAGTGTGCATGCATAAGAGGAACACAAAGTAAGAGAAAAAGAAGGTTCCAACACCAAGAAGGGTAAGAGGATCAGAAGGCAAAGTACAGGCACAGGGGTGTAGACAGAACAGAAGGGTAATAAACTTGGAAAGGGAAGAGAAAGAAAGAGAGGAGCAACAGGAAAACAGGGACACCAAGGATTAGTAAACATTGATGTGTAAGAGAAAGAGGTTAAGAGGCATGCATTAGTAAAAGGGAGACTGTGTGTAAGGCTCATTGATATAAGAGGAACAGAAGGGTAAGAGGAACAGATTATATGGAACAGTAGGGTAAAGAGATAGAAGGATGTGAGTGACAAGGGTGTAAGAGAAGCAGGTACAAAATGGAACAGGAAGGTAAGAGGAATAGAAGGGTGGCAAGCACAGAAGGGTATCATATGGAAGGTTGCGACGTACAGACAGGAAAGAGAAACAGAATAAGAGGATGGAAAGGACAAGAGATCGAGAAATTTGAGCGACAGAAGAACAAGACGGGTAGGAGAAAGAGGTTAAGAGACAGCGAAGGCTGATAGAAGCATAAGGGAAGAGGAAGAGAAGAGTAAGTGGCATTGAATGATAAGAGACACAATGGGAAAATTGAAGAAGAGTACTAAACACAAGAGGGTAAAAGAAACAGTTAAAACAGAATTTAAAAAATATATTCCTGGGATGAGGGTGTTGCTGGCAAGGCCAGCATTTATTGCCCATCCCTAATGGCCCTCGAGAAGGCAGTGGTGAGCCACCTTCTTGAACCACTGCTGTCCTTGTGAAGGATTCTTATATATTGTTTTGTGTAGCAGTTTGGTACAACTGAGTGGCTTGCTGGGCCATTTCAGAGGGCAGTTAAGAGTCAACCACATTGCTGTGGGTCTGGAGTGATATATAGGCCTGACTGGGTAAGGACAGCAGATTTCCTTAGTCAACCAGGTGGGTTTTTACAACAATCCAATCGTTTCATGGTCAGCCCTATTGATGCATGGGATTGCATAAGCTAGCTTTTTAATTCCAGATTTATTTCATTAACTGAATTAAAATTCCCCAGCTGTTGCAGTGGGATTTGAACTCATGTCTCTGGATCTGACTCCTGAACTCTAGACCAGTAACATAACCACTATGCTACTGTTTCCAGCACAGGAAAGTAAGAAGAAGAGAAGCATATGAATCACAGAAGAGTAAGAGAAAGAAAAAGAAAGAAAGACTTAAGAGTAAGATAATAACCAAGGTAAGGGGAACAGAAGGGTAAGAGACATGGAAAATTAAGATGAAGCAAAGGGGTAGAGAAAGGCAAGAGGAAGAGAAGGATAAGGAGATTAGCAGAGTGAGAAGATGAGAAGGGTAAGAGGAAGGTTAAAAGGAAGAGAAGGGTCAGAGAATGAGACGGACAAGGGGTACAGAAGGATACGAGACACAGAGGGGTAAGAGGAACAGAAGGTTGCAAGGAAGAGAAGGGTCAGAGGATGAGACAGATGGGAGGCATGAGCAGAGAACGGTCAGAGGGATGGAAATGTAAGAGGTACAGAAAGATATGAGACACAGAGGGGTAAGAGGAACAGGGGCATAAGAGACATATTTCACTATAAACGAGGCTAAAGATTATACCATATTGAGTGTTACTACTGCCATTTAGGCACTGGTTCCCTATATTATGGGGTCCCGAGACCTGAAACCTATAGAGTGTCCACAATGCTGTGTAACCCTTTGTGTGAAAAAGTGTTTCCTGATATCACTCTTGGACCATTTAGGAGTGAAACAAAGGTTAGTGCAAATCTGGCAGTCACTCCCCCAAAAGGCTGGGGATGGTTGGTCAATTGAAATTTTTAAGTCCGAGATCAATATATTTTTATCAGGTAAGGATATCAAGGGATATTGAATAAAGGCAGGAAATGGAGTTGAGATACAAATCAGCCATGATCTAATGAATGGTGGAACAGGCTCGAGGGGCTGAATGGCTATGATCCCAATGATGTGAACTGATACCAATACAAATGCTTCATATGTTTATTTATTCTTCCTTTAAAATATGTAATGGTGTCTCTGTCTCAGTTACTCCCTGTGGCAAACCATTCCTTGTTTTCCACCCAAAATTCATAATTTCATACTTCTCTACATTAAATTATATCTGTTGCCTCTCTGCCTATTCTGCCAATCTGTTCTATGTCCTCCTGAAATCGTCTATCATTCTCCCTATCATTTGTCAAGCTCCATACTTTCGTGTCATCAGTGAATGTCAATATCATCCTCTCTATGAACAAGTCCACCAGTGTTTGTGTCGAGAACAAAAGTGGACCCTGCACTAACTCCTGAGATACACTCTGCTACATCGTCAAACATGATTTTTCTTTAACAAATCCATGTTGGTTATCTTTGATTATCCTATGAATCTCTAAATGCCACTAATTTGATCTCAAATTATGTATTCTGTGTGTTTGCTCTCAACTGATGTTAAACTAACTCTCCAAACATATCTGTTTTACCCTTCTAGCCCTTCTTGAACAGTAGTGTTACACTTCCCAGTCCAATAGCACAATTTGTATATCTAAGGAGGACTATATCATTGTGATCAGAGTTTATGCTATTTCTCCATTGATTTTCTTCAACTGCCTAGGGTGCATCTCATCAGGACTAGGTGACTTATCTCCACATTCTGTTCTGCTAATAGCGCCCATGTTTTTCTTTAGTATTATTATCCCAAGTTTCACCTTACGCCGCCCTTTTAAGTTTCAATTAAGGTTTAATCTCTATTTATCCTTTTCACATTGTCTTGTTGTCTTTTTGGAATATATTTATTTTGTACTCAATCCAAATCATATTTAAAGATTTCCCACTGCTGGTCTGTCATCCTGTTTGCTAACGTTTCTGCCCAGTCAATGTCACCACATCCTTCTTATTTCACTGAACTTCGCCTTTCTTCCAATTCAACACCATTATATTTGACTCGACGATAATCGTTGCTATTTTCTTCTGGAGCTTAATTATGTTGCAGTTGTTATCGTTCTCCTACCCTCACGTCAGTTACTTGCACTGCTTCATTTACAGAATGAAATCAAGCAATGCGTCTTTCCTTGTTGGACTAGAAACATACTGATCTAGGAAGCAGACTTGTACGCATTCTAAAAATTGTCCCCACCTTGACCACAAATACTACCTTTATACTTGTCTATCTTGCAATAGTTAAAATCCCGCAATATAATTGCCTTGTTGTTCTTATCTATCTCTCTGAACTGTCTAAAATCTCTCCCTCTATCTCATATCTGCTGTTCTTTCTGTTTCTTCTGATTTTCCTGTTCCTTGCCCAGTGAGCACTGGATTGCCATAAGCAGCAAATAGACAAATGTTGGGTGGGCAGCATCATACACCTGTAAGGGAGTCTTAAGAATGCTTTTAAGAACATAAGAATTAGGAGCAGGAGTAGGCCACCTGGACCCTCGAACCTGCTTCTCCATTCAATGAGATCATGGCTGATCTTCTGCCTCAACTCCACTTTCCTGCACTATCCCCATATCCCTTGATTCCCTTAATATCCAAAAATGCTCCAGGTGCGATCTCACCAGGGCCCTATATAAGTTTCTGTCCATTCTGACCAACAACTTCCTGTTCCTCAGCTGTTAGCTCCTCCTCACTCGTGCTGCGTGTGATCACTGCTCTAACTCTAATTTCACATCCAAATCCTCGGAGCAGATATTCCTGGCTGATGCCTGCTGTAGTTGGAGTGAGTGCTGCTGTGCATTATGAGGTCTATTCCCCAAATACTCCGACACTGCAACCTGGTGCTCCTCAGCGTAATCTGTGGAAAGACAATAGGTGCAAGCATCTATTGATATCAGCTATGTATTCCCAATAATACTTTCAAGCACACTCTTTGTAGCACTTTTCAATCACACGCCTAGTACATATTTCAATTTCACTCCTTGTAACATATTTCAAGCACACTACTAGTAACACATTTCACTAGCCAACGCATAACGCTCTGCTCATATGTTCTGGTGTCTCCTGAGTTTTCTATTTACAGAATCTCTGGTGAAGAAGAGGCAATGATGGTTAATAGCCGGGAGATGTGAGCTCGCCACCTGCATAATTCTCTCCATTTGATCCCATGGAGTCTCCAAATTTAGTTCTTCCAGGTGGGGTCGGAGCTTCAGGTTGTGAATGCCATTGTCATTTACTAAACTCTCCCTTTGGTGACAGGCTTCCTTTTTTGGCACAAGTAGAGGTTGGTGGAGTGCTGACTGTATTAAGAACCCCGCTATTGCTATGCAACTGGCCACTGTGCCCCACAAAACAAGTTTGCAAGAACATGCAGCCTGGAGTGACTCTACTTACCATAAGTTGTGAGGAAACATTGAAACATAGAAAATAGGTGTAGGAGTAGGCCATTCGGCCCTTCGAGCCTGCACCATCATTCAATAAGATCATGGCTGATCATTCACCTCACTACCCCTTTCCTGCTTTCTCTCCATACCCCTTGATCCCTTTAGCTGTAAGGGCCATATCTAACTCCCTCTTGAATATATCCAATGAACTGGCATCAACAACTCTCTGCGGTAGGGAATTCCACAGGTTAACAACTCTCTGAGTGAAGAAGTTTCTCCTCATCTCAGTCCTAAATAGCCTACCCCTTATCCTAAGACTGTGTCCCCTGGTTCTGGACTTCCCCAACATCGGGAACATTCTTCCCGCATCTAACTTGTCCCTTCCCGTCAGAATCTTATACATTTCTATGAGATCCCCTCTCATCCTTCTAAACTCCAGTGTATAAAGGCCCAGTTGATCCAGTCTCTCCTCATATGTCAGTCCAGCCGTCCCTGGAATCAGTCTGGTGAACCTTCGCTGCACTCCCTCAATAGCAAGAACGAGGAGGATGCAAAGAGGCTTCAAGGACATCTAGACAGGCTAAGTGAGTGGGCAAGAACATGGCAAATGGAATATAATGTGGAGAAATGTGAAGTTATCCACTTTGGTAGGAAAAATAGAAAAACAGAGTATTTTTTAAATGGTGCAAGATTGGGAAATGTTGGTGTTCAAAGCGATCTGGTATCCTTGTATATGAATCACTGAAAGTTAACATGCAGGTACAGCAAGCAATTATGAAAGTAAATGGTATGTTGGCCTTTATTACAAGAGGATTTGAGTATAAGAGTAAAGATGTCTTACTACAATTATATAGGGCCCTGGTGAGACTGCACCTGGAGTACTGTGTACAGTTTTGGTCTCCTTACTTAAGGAAGGATATACTTGCCTCGAGGGAGTGCAACAAAAGTTCATCAGACTGATTTCAGGGATGGGGGGATTATTCTATGAGGAGAGATTGAGTAGGCAATGTCGATATTCTTTCGAGTTTAGAAGAATGAGAGGTGATCTCATTGAAACATACAAAATTCTTACAGGGCTTGACAGGGTAGATGCAGGGAGGATGTTTCCCCTGGCTGGGGAGTCCAGAACCAGGGATGACAGTCTCGGAATAAATGATCGGCCATTAAGGACTGAGATGAGGAGAAATTTCTTCACTCAGAGGGTGGTGAATCTTTGGAATTCTCTACCCCAAAGGGCTGTGGATGCTCAGTCATTGAGTATATTCAAGAAAGAATTAAAGAAAGACTTGCATTCATATAGCGTCTTTCATGACCACCGGATGGCTCAAAGCGCTTTACAGCCAATGAATGTACAACGTAGTCACTGTTGTAATTCATATAGTCATACAGAAATTGATAGATTTTTGGATATTAAGGGAATCAAGGGATATGGGGATAGTGCCAGAAAGTGGCATTGAGGTAGAAGATCAGCCATGATCTCATTGAATGGTGGAGCAGGCTCGAGGGGCCGAATGGCCTACTTCTGCTCCTAATCTTTATGTTCTTATGTAAGGTTTGTTTGTAATTTGGAAGGTGTGTCATGAAAATAATGGTAGGTCCACTCCACGCATGTGTGGCATGAAATGTGCTCAGACTACTCCAGGAGGCCCCATCACTGTGCTTATCAACTTAAATCTCCCCCCATTATTTCAATCTCCCTCCTACTATAAAGTACCCTCTTTGTAATAGGCCCCTGTTGTAATACTGCTTTTTGTAGGGGCCCCAGAGTTAGTCTAATGGCCCCAAGTTTCCCACATGATTTGCTCCTGATTTTTAGGAGCAACTGGTGTAGAACGGAGTATTTTAGAAATCAGAATTCTCGTCATTTAGTTTGCTCCAGTTCCAGTCAGTTAGAACAGTTTCACTTTGAAACAGAATTTTTTTTTCAAAAGGGGGCGTGTCCGGCCACTTACGCCTGATTTCAAAGTTTCGTGAGTGAAAACTTACTCCAAACTAACTTAGAATGGAGTAAGTGAAGATTTTTGTATGCTCTAAAAAACCTTGTCTACACTTTAGAAAATCAGGCGTAGATTACAAATTAGGCATAGGGAACGAGGTGGGGGGAGGGGGGGGAAGGGAAGTCATTAAATTCTACAATCAATCCTTAGTTATACTTATACAAATATTATACAAATAAATCCAACCTGAATAAAAATTTATAAGCAAAGAAAAGATGAAATAAACCATGTTCCTTCCTGTGTGAAATAGCATCAGCCTTCGAGCTGCTGTGCTTCAGGCAGGCCTTTCATGTTGGAGACAGGCAGGGGTGTGGCGTCAGTGTCTCGACGGCAGCGGCAGCAAGCTTTGAGCTGAGCTGCAGTGCTTGAGGCAGGCCTTCATTCTCTTCGTGGCTGGCCGCGAAGAAGCAGCACCGGACGGACCCAAGGCCATTCGGCCATGAGATATCAGCGGCGTCAGTGGCTGGCCGGCAGCCGAAGAATCAACACCTGACACACGCAGCTCTTTATGGTGCTTGAGGCCATTCGGCCACGCTTTAGGGGCGGCGTCAGTGGCTCAATGGCAGCCGAAGATACAGCAGCAGCCTTCGAGCTGTGAGGGGGACTGAGGCCATTTGGACAGGGAGAGGCAGCCACATCGACAGTTTTATATTTAAATTTGCAGAATGGGTGCTGCATTGTCAACACCACGTATTATGCAATGGTTTGCCATCTTTGTTCTTGGTGGACGTTGATCCATTGCAAAGTTGAATTGGAACTCCTATTTCTCCAAACACACAGTCCTTAATTTGCATGCACCAATGCAGCACCGGTTCTGCAAGTTTAGCAGTGAAAAGCTGAACTCACTGATTTCAGCAGGTGATTTATTCAGCAGTGCTGCTAAAAGCACTCCCTCACACACAGAAATATCAAAAATAATTAAATTACAAGCCTTTGCAGGGGTCCAAGAAACAAATCTTCACTTTTTCTGCAGTATTTTTAAAAATGGCCGAGTGCCAATGTTTGTGTGAGACTGCGCGTGCGCGCACGCTCCAACGCGCACGCGCAGGGTTGCCAGCACCACAAAGGCTAATTTAAATTGTACCCGCCCCCTGCTACTTAGAAAATCGGCGTGAGTGTTAGGCTCCGCCCCCTACTGCAAAGAGCGCGCCGCGCCAAGCAGACCTTGGAGCTCGAGAATATCAGACTTTTTTTTAAGCGCAGTTTTCTGCGCGAAAAACAGGCGCCCAGCTCGGAGGTGCGCCGTTTTCACCGCGGGACGAAACTTGGGGTCAATAGAACTGCTCGGGGCCTTGTGATACAAGGCTGCAGTCCTTTAGGGGATTCATTGTTCTTATTTACATGGAGTTCCTTATTTGTATTGGGTGTCACTGTACAGTTAAGTAAGTGTTGGCTCCAAAATGAATGTTACGATACCGAAATTCTTGCTCATGGTTATTACGCCGACAAATTATTGCAACAATTCCATTATCATAGTTTACTTTGACAACAGTGGGCGGCTCAGATTCTAGTACTCCGAGCTTTGTTTTCCTTGTTCTAGGTGGGTAGTATTTAAGTAAATAAAAGTGGTTTGAGCTAATAAGGCTGAGCTGTTCGAAATTGCCCAACTCAATCTGGTGTGAGAATTACATCACCAGCTTGTTTAAAGGGTCCTTGTCCCATCCTTGGCTATCATAAACACATTGGTACTGCAGTGTGTCTTTAACCCTTCAAGGTCTAGAGCAATGCTTTGCCAACAAAAGACAGAACTGGGTGCAATGGCACATTTTGAACAGGCTTGCCTGGATTGTATCTGCTATGCAGAACACGGCCTCAATAATTCTAATCAAACAAGGCAGAGAATCTAAGATTATGGGAAGATCCTCGCTCCCGGTAGGGCCTAACTTCTTTTATTCCAACTCATGAATCACAGCAGTACTCAGCATCATATAAGGCAATGCCTTCTTTTCAATCTTGTCAAGGAATGGCGGTTGGAAACGCGCCATAAGTAACAGCGTGTAAATTATTTTTTAAAACTCCTGCGTGGACTTAGTGCTCAGTGAGGTGAGGGACGTTAGTGCGGGAACATTTTCCATTTCAGGAATCCAAGATCAGCAAGGAGCACTCCCCCAAATCACACGCGGCACAATTAGGTACACATGCTTTCGCCTCAATCAGCTGCATCTTGGCTGTGGACACGCCATGATCATTTGGCAAACCTTTCAGCTTTTTCACACAGTCAGCAGGTCACCCACGTTCATGCATTGCACACCGTCAAAGTTCCAAAGTTTACCTTCCAATCGTGTCCTCACTTCTCAGGATAAATGAAGTCTACTAGCAACGACTTTCATTCTGTACGTTCCTTGGCCCGTGCTTTTGGGGGATGGTGGCCATTTGCCGCCAGAATCAGGACTTGTCGAACTTGCAGCACTTCACCAAAACCAGTTTATTCTCAAAGGAAAAAGAAGCCCATAATGTAAGGGGAGAGGCGAGAATCCAATGAAAGATCCTCCAATCGGAACCCAAACTCATCGTGAGGAAATAACCCCACAAATCATTAGCTCGGAATTGGTGGGGCCAATTGGAGAGGGTCATGGAGAGGGCATCCTGCATCTCCAGGCTATTAATCATGACTGACACATTTTCTTCCTCCCCTAATCTTACGCACACTCAGGCACTCAGTCAATCACAAACTTACATTCACTACAAATCACAGCATGGCACATTTGGCAAGGAACATTTGTTACAAGGAATGTGTTGCTGAAATCATTGTAATATTTGTTTCTCTTGTGTTGCTATAGATGTCCCTGAAGACCGCACGCTACAGGCTAGGAGGATGCTGAAACTACTGCCTCACAACACCAAGCGGCACGTACTCCACCTGTAGCAAGCCACAGCACAGGAGTACCCACTCCTGGGGATTCCAATTTAAATCTAGAGTGATATCATCAGTTGAAGCATGCAGCATGAGTGAGGAGGAGCAAGTGCAGGTGGCAGCAGAGAACCAAGAAGTAGCTGGTCAAACAGTCAGTTGAAGAACTACCCTCAAGCTGCTAAATTCTGGGACTGGTGCCATCCAGGATCTGAATACATAAGGCTGCTGCTTTTTAAGCACTGCAAATTCAGGGAGCCATTTGAGAGTTTGCAAAGCATCCTGTAAAGTGTTTCAGCTGGTATGACGGAGTCCATTAGCTCTACCTGACCCCTTTATAGAAACGCAGTCCACCCTGGAACACGCATCATCTCCAAGGCCATCTGCAACAGAGGTTCCCTTGGAAGGGGTCTGAAGCGCAATTGTGAGTACTCTCGGAAATATACTAACTGATGCCGTAGAGATCTTGTCCATGAGTATGCCTTGTCTGGATTCACTGTGCTGGGGAAATCTTCTGGAAAGTAATAATAATAATACATTTTATTTATATAGCGCCTTTAACATAGTAAAACGTCCCAAGGCGCTTCACAACAATTTTACAACACGTTAGATATTGACCATTGAGGGAAAGAGAGAAAAAGCGGGAGAAGGAAGTGTAAAAAGAGGTTAAAAGCTTGGGTCTGAAGCGGCAGCCAAAATACGCACGCAGATAGATACAGGCGAAAAAACTAAAAACAGAAATTCAAATTACAGGAGTATACAATAGTAAAGTTAGTATAAAGATTAATTAGAATTAAACAAATTAAATAATATATACCATAATTATAAATTAAATTAAAATTAGAAAATCAGCAATTGAAGCAAATTAAATCAGTTATTAGCTTTCTTTAAGATTCATTCCTTGTCCAGTGATTCCATTAATTAGGCACCCTGATATAGGGCTCCAATGATCTGGTATCAGATTTCAGTCTGAGGCACTTGGAAACAATGAGTTGGGGTAGGACACTGTATAATGAGTCTGGATTTCAACTCGGTGAGGATGCAGCAAGGAGGAAGAGCATGTTGGGACAGGGACCTCTCCTAATACCATCTTTTTTGGTTTGGCATCCATTTCCGCCTGATTATACTTCTACGAAGCACCTTGGGGCATTTTCTGGTAGTTACTTGGATGTTCAGTTAGTTTTCTCCTCTGGCTAATGACCAGCTCACATTTAACCAAACTGGCTCAGAAGAAAGATAGCACCCTTCGTGTCCTCAGGATGTCCCAAAGTGCTTCACAGCCCAAGAAGTGCTTTTGAAGTGCTGTCACTGTTGTTATGTAGGCAAACACAGCAGTCAATTTACACTGAGCAAAGTTCCACAAACAGCAATGAGATAAATGACCAGTTAATCTGTCTTGGTGGTGTTGCTAATGGGGTGAATGTTGGTCAGGTCACTGAGAGAACCCTCCTGCTTGCTTTTTGAATTGTGTCATGGGCTTGTTTGCGTTCACCTGAACCAATCTGACAGGGCCATGGTTTAATCTCATTTAGAAGGCAGCACCTCTGACAATGTAGCACTCTCTCAGTACTGCACTGAAGCACCTGCCTAGATTATGTGCTCAAGTCCTGGAATGGGACCTAAGCCCACAATCTTCTGACTCCGAAGCAAGACTGCTACCTCTGAGCCAAACTGACACGAGGCTTATAGGCCCACAATGCCTATTACGGCCTAAGGGAAGGGAACGCAGATTGCTCCCTTACTTTCAGCACTTTGGGAATAAGATAGGCCATCCGGTCGTCCATTTGTCTAATCTGCCCCTTTAACTGCAGCAGGACATCACAAGTAATCTGATCCTATCCTCACCTGACATCCAAGCACGTGCATCTTGCTGCAGGTATTGCTGGATAGTGATCAGTAACACAAATCCTGATCAATCTTTCTCTTTCCAGCTGTGGTGCAGTGGGTAGCACACTCACTTCTGAGTCAGAAGGTCGTGGGTTCAAGTCCCACTCTAGAAACTTGAGCAAATAAATCTAGGCTGACACTCCAGTACAGTACTGAGGGAATGCTGCACTGTCAGAGGTACCATCTTTTGGATGAGATGTCAAACCGAGGCCCTGTCTGTCCTCTCAGGTGGATGTAAAAGATTCCATAGCACTATATTGAAAAAGAGCAGGGGAGTTATCCCTGGTGCCCTGGCCAATATTTATCCTTCAATAAACGTAACAAAAAACTGATTATCTGGTCGTTATCACATTGCTGTTTGTGATAGCTTGCTGTGTGCAAATTTGCTGCCGTGTTTCCCACATTACAACAGTGACCACACTTCAAAAATACTTCATTGGCTGTAAAGAGCTTTGAGACTGTCCGGTGGTCAAGAAAGGCACTATATAAATGCAAGTTTTTCTTTCTTTCCCAGACCAGGGAAGCTGAGTCCAGCTATAACATCTGTACCCCTGCCCCAGTTAGAGATTAGCTCCCACATGACAGACTAGTCTACATGACTCAGCAACATTGACCAACAAAGAGCACACAATTTTTTAATCATTTATAAATTTTTGGTGTCCAGCGTGTAAAAAGCTTTGATTATCTGTGCCTGCCCAGCTATTACAGTCTGGGTGTGTTAGTATGAGCAGGTAGATTAGTCTAGATACAGGAAGGGTATCAATTCTTGCTCTGTGATTGCTGGAGAGCTCCAATTAGCTTGTGCCACAGCCTGAGGAAATGATGGGATTATTCCATGATGGTGAAGACATCTCACCAACGCCCAAATCCAGGCCTGCGGCTCAAATATTGGTTAATGGTGCAGAATGCAACTAATCGCCTCTTGGAGATGCCCAAGAATTTCCAGATACAAAAAACAGTAACTCTGTACAGTTATGTCATGAGTAACCCTTACCCTGCTGAATAAACAGCAACTCTGTACAGTTACACAGTGAGTAACCCTTACCCTGCTGAATAAACAATTATGTACGCTTACACAGTCGGTAACCCTGACCCTGTTAAAAAAGCAGTAAGTTTCACCATTTGCAGTCAGTAATGTATACCCTGCTGAATAAATGATTCTATACAGTTATGCAGTCAGCATTCCTTACCCTGCTGAATAATTAGCAACTCTGTACAGTTATAAAGCGAGTAACCCTAACCCTGCTCAGTGCACAGCAATTCATAACAGCCAATGTAGCTAGTGCTTATATTTAACTTGCCTCAGGGTCAAATACATCTGCCTTTTAGAAAGCAGGATTTGCTTCTCCTTGCCCCAGTGTGCAGGCTAAGGCGTCCACCCCATTCCCTCAGTACATACATTACCATTCCTGCTTCTAAAAACAAGTTAGGAAACGGAATAATCACTGGGACAATGACTCATTTTAGCACAATATTGAATCATGCTTCTCAAGTGACTGAGAAGAGGATCAGTGCTGCGCAAAGCTATCAAGCCAGAAAAATCAGCTGATTCGCTGGGTCTTTCAGAAAACAGCACTGCTGCCCTGGGGGTTGACCTGACTCCCACTCTTTCAACACACTGCAAGTTGAGAGGTATGGGAGGAATTCAACCAAAGGGCAAAGGTTTATGCAAATAATTGTCCGTGAGTAAGTGAGCCCCATTTACATGAGAAATAACCGGAGAAAAGGGGAGACTTTAAGTGATTAAGCATGAGGGAAAAAATAGTCACACAATGTGCCATATTAGCCACTTTAATCCTCACTTCCTGTCACATATGTTTGAGTCGTTTGCTTTGCAACATCACTCCTCTTATCACAACCAGCCTGATGGAGATTTACCCAGACTGCTAATCGACAATGATACAAAACTAGGAGAGGACTGTTGAACTGGAGGAAGCAGCAAAGGGAAAAAGGTATGGCCGCTCAAGTACAGTATGGATAGACCACATCTTGCTCTATCTCTCTGCTCCTCTGGTACCTTCTCCTTTATAACACCTCAGCATGTTCCAGCCCTCTCTTTTAAAATTCTCAATCTCTACCGCCCACCCCAAGCCCCATTCTGAGTTTCTCCCTGAGATATCTTCCCTCCTTTCCTTCTTCAGCCTCTGTACTGAGCGACACCTCAATGATTCCAGTCTTCATCTCCACTCATCTTGCTCTTTCTTCTTTGATTTCATTACCTTCCCTGCAATTCTCTTTCAATGTAAACTCTTCCACTCATATTCATGGCTATACCCTTGACCTTGTAACCTCTCTATTCCCTTGGTCTTGATCAAAGACAAGACCATTGCATCCCCATCAGCCACATCCCCTAACCCACCTTCTTTTGGCATACGCTACTGAATTCTCACCTATAATTGCACGTTCACGCTGCCAGTTGTCTAGCCTTTGCCCTTTCATTCATCATGACACTTTGCCGTCTGTCGCTCTGCTAACCCACTCCATCACTTTCTCCTTGATGCCCTTGTCCTCGGTAAAACCTTATCTTCCCCCATTCCAAGTCGATCTCCCTGTTATATAGCTCTGCTGGACGGGCCACATCGTCCGCGTGCCTGACACGAGACTCCCAAAACAAGTGCTCTACTCGGAGCTCCGACACGGCAAGCGAGCCCCAGGTGGGCAGAGGAAACACTTCAACGACACCCTCACAGCCTCCTTGAAAAAATGTAACATCCTCACTGACACCTGGGAATCCCTGGCCCAAGACCGCCCAAAGTGGAGGAAAAGCATCCGGGAAGGCGCTGAACACCTCGAGTCTCTTCGCCGGGAGCAAGCTGAAGCCAAGTGTCGACAGTGGAAGGAGCGCACGGCAACCCAGGCACCCCACCCACCCGTTCCTTCACTCTCCTATGCTAAAGCCACCCACTACTCCAAGATCAGGAAGCATAAGATAACCACTGGCTTCCTTTCTACCAGCGACCTCCATAAACCTTTCTCCCCTTCTCTCTCCATCCTCACCTCCAATAACACATTTGAGGAAATGATGGTTTTCTTTGTCATTAAGATTGAGACCACCAGCCCATGCTGCTTTCCGTTCTTTCCCTCGCCACCAAGCCAACTCCCCACCCCAACCCTGGCTCCATCCCTCCGCCAGCCCAGCCCTGAACCAAGTCTCTTTCTAATTTCTCTCTGACCTCCCCTTATGCCTTCCCTGAGCTCGTCTTGCGCATGAGAGCCACCTCCTGCTCTCTTGACCCCATTGCCACAAAACTGCCAACCATTCAGCTTCCCTTATTGGCATCCATGCGAGCTTACATTGTGAATGGTATAACGCTCTTTCAAAATTTCCATCATCACCCCTTCCTCAAACAACCCACTCACAACCCTTCTGCCCTTGCAAACGACCACCCTATCTCCATTTTCATCTGTGACTGTGACCATAGTGCATTTCCCTGTTTCTCCTCCTTGACCTCTCTTTGGTACGGTCAACCATAACATCATGTTCCAAAGTATTGCATTCCTAACACAGATGAGACTGCACATAGGGAGGTTAAAGTAACAGTGACCTCAGTCTTTATTAAGACACTCCAGAGTGAGGCCTTAGGGGCCGGCTTATATACAGTGCTCCCAAGGGATGCTGGGATCCTTTGGGACTTCAGGGGATGAGCTCCCTGGTGGCGGAACATGGGAGTGCATGCTTTACACTCCCACTCCTCCCACAAAGTCAAAGTGAAAACTATTTACAAGGTGAGGCGATCGGGAGCCTTTCTTTCCCTGGTGGACCGCCTCGGTACAAATGTCTGTTCTGCTGTGTTGGCTGTGCCCTCAATGGGCTGGCGTGTTGTTGGCCCTGCAGGGCTGCTGGGTGAGCCTGGCCTTGCTGGGCTGTTGGGCGTGATGTGTTCAATTTCCTGGTCTGGGGTGGTGTCGTTGATCCTTTGGGTGCGTGTTGTGGGCTCGAAAAAGGTGGTGTCTGCTGTGGGTTGCTCAGGGCAGTCTGTGAACCGCAGCCTCGTTTGGTCCAGGTGCTTTCTGCAAATTTGTCCATTGTCTAGTTTGCCTACAAACATCCTTCTCCCTTCTTTAGCTATCACCGTGCCTGCGATCCACTTGGGACCATGTCCATAGTTTAGCACATAAACAAGGTCATTCAGATCAATTTCCCGTGACACAGTGGCGCGACCATCGTTTACATTTTGTTGCTATCACCTGCTCTCTATCTGATCATGCAGGTCTGGTTTTAAGTGTCCTTTTCATGAGTAGCTCAGCCAGGGGCACCCCTGTGAGCGAGTGGGGTCTCGTGTGGTAGCTGAGCAGTACTCGGGACAGGCGGGTTTGGAGTGAGCCTTCTGTGACTCATTTAAGGCTCTGTTTGATTGTTTGTACTGCCCACTCTGCCTGCCCATTGGAAGCTGGTTTAATGGGACCGAGGTGACATGTTTGAACCCATTGCGGGTCATAAATTCTTTAAATTCAGTACTGGTGAAACATGGCCCGTTGTCACTGACCAGTATGTCAGGCAGGCCGTGGGTGGCACACATGGCCCTCAGGCTTTCAATGGTGGCGGTGGCAGTGCTTCCCGACATTATTTCGCATTCAATCCATTTTGAAAAAACATCCACCACCACCAGGAACATTTTACCGAGAAACGGGCCCGCACAGTTGACATGGATCCTCGACCATGGTCTGGAGGGCCAGGACCACAAACTTAGTGGTGCCTCTCTGGGCACGTTGCTCAACTGAACACATACGCTGCATTGCCATACACAAGACTCTAAGTCAGAGTCGATACTGGGCCACCACACGTGGGATATGGCTATCGCTTTCATCATTACTATACCCGGGTGTGTGCTGTGGAGATCCGAGATGAACGTCTCCCTGCCCTTTTTGCGTAGCACTACTCGGTTACCCGACAACAGGCAGTCTGCCTGAATGGACAGCTCGTCCTTTCGCCGCTGGAACAGCTTGATTAGCTCTTGCATTTCAACGGGGATGCTGGCCCAGCTCCCATGCAGTACACAGTTTTTTACTCGGGACAGCAGAGGATCTTGGCTGGTCCAAGTCCTAATCTGGCGGGCCGTGACAGGTGATTTATCATTTTCAAATGCTTCCATGACCATCAACAAGTCTGCGGGCTGCGCCATCATCAACAAGTTTGCAGGCTGCGCCATTTCCACCCCCGTGGTGGGCAATGGTACCCGACTGAGAGCATCCGCAAAGTTCTCGGTGCCTGGCCTGTGGTGGATGGTATAGTTATATGCTGATAGCGCGAGTGCCCACCTTTGTATGCGGGCTGAGGCATTAGTATTTATCCCCTTGTTTTCAGCGAACAGGGATATGAGGGGCTTGTGATCGGTTTCCAGCTCAAATTTGAGGTCAAACAGGTACTGATGCATTTTCTTTACCCCGAACACACACGCTAATGCCTCTTTCACAATCATACTGTAGGCCCTCTCGGCCTTAGACATGCTCCTAGAAGCATAGGCGACAGCTTGCAACTACCTCGCAATTTTAGCTTGTTATAATACACACCCGACTCCGTACGATGATGCATCCCATGCTAGCACAAGTCTTTTACACGGGTTATACAATACAAGCAGCTTATTGGAGCATAAAATGTTTCTGGCTTTCTCAAAAGCAATTACTTGTTTTTTTTCCCCATACCCAGTTCTCACCTTTACGCAATAACACATATAGGGACTACAATAACACTAAGAGGGTGCTTAACCCCGGTAGGAAGTTACCAAAATAGCTGAGGAGTCCCAGGAACGACCATAGCTCCGTGACGTTCTGTGGCCTGGGCTTGTTCCTGATAGCCTCTGTCTTGGCATCTGTCGGCCGAATGCCATCCACCACGAACTTTCTCCCCAGAAACTCCACTTCTGTTGCCATGAAGACACATTTCGACTTCTTCAGCCGCAGCCCTACGCGATCCAGTCGCTGGAGGACCTCCTCCAGGTTTTGTAGATGCTCGACGGTGTCCCGACCCGTGACCAATATGTCGCCCTAAAAAAACCACCGTGCATGGTACCGACTTGAGTAGGCTCTCTATGTTTCTCTGGAAGATTGCTGCAGTCGACCAAATTCCAAACAGGCATCTGTTGTAGATGAACAGTCCCTTGTGCGTGTTGATGCAGGTGAGGCCCCTCAAAGACTCCTCCAGTTCCGGCGTCATAGAAACATAGAAACATAGAAAATAGGTGCAGGAGCAGGCCATTCAGCCCTTCTAGCCTGCACCGCCATTCAATGAGTTCATGGCTGAACATGAAACTTCAGTACCCCCTTCCTGCTTTCTCGCCATAACCCTTGATCCCCCGAGTAGTAAGGACTTCATCTAACTCCCTTTTGAATATATTTAGTGAATTGGCCTCAACTACTTTCTGTGGTAGAGAATTCCACAGGTTCACCACTCTCTGGGTGAAGAAGTTTCTCCTCATCTCGGTCCTAAATGGCTTACCCCTTATCCTCAGACTGTGACCCCTGGTTCTGGACTTCCCCAACATTGGGAACATTCTTTCTGCATCTAACCTGTCTAAACCCGTCAGAATTTTAAACGTTTCTATGAGGTCCCCTCTCATTCTTCTGAACTCCAGTGAATACAAGCCCAATTGATCCAATCTTTCTTGATAGGTCAGTCCCGCCATCCCGGGAATCAGTCTGGTGAACCTTCGCTGCACTCCCTCAATAGCAAGAATGTCCTTCCTCAAGTTAGGAGACCAAAACTGTACACAATACTCCAGGTGTGGCCTCACCAAGGCCCTGTACAACTGTAGCAACACCTCCCTGCCCCTGTATTCAAATCCCCTCGCTATGAAGGCCAACATGCCATTTGCTTTCTTAACCGCCTGCTGTACCTGCATGCCAACCTTCAATGACTGATGTACCATGACACCCAGGTCTCGGCCGAAGTCAGGTCGAGCTTGGTGAATGTCTTGCCTCCTGCCAGCGTCGCAAATAGGTCGTCTGCCTTAGGTAGCGGGTATTGGTCCTGTAGCGAGAAACGATTAATAGTTACTTTATAATCGCCGCAAATCCTGACCGTGCCATCACTTTTGAGTACTGGAACAATCGGGCTGGCCCACTCATTGAATTCCACTGGGGAGATGATGCCCTCGCGTTGCAGCCTGTCCAGCTCGATTTCCACTCTCTCCCTCACCATGTGAGGTACCGCTCGCGCCTTGTGGTGAATGGGTTGTGCCTCTGGGACCAAGTGGATCCGCACCGTCACCCCGGTAAAGTTTCCAATGCCTGGCTCAAAAAGGGAAGGAAATTTGTTAAGAACCTGGGTACATGAGGCCTCATCGACATGTGATAGCGCTCAGATGTCATCCCAGTTCCAGCGGATTTTGCCCAGCCAGCTCCTTCCAAGCAGTGTGGGTCCATCGCGTGGGACATTCCAGAATGGCAGTTCCTGCATCGTGCCCTCGCAGGTGACCTTGACCATGGCACTGCCCAGGACAGTGATGAGCTCTTTGGTGTACGTTCTCAGTTTCGTGTTGATGGGTTTCAGGTCTGGTCTGAATGCCTTGTTGCACCACCATCTCTCAAACATCTTTTTACTTATGATGGATTGGCTAGCGCCAGTGTCCAGTTCCATGGCTATGGGTAAGCCATTCAATTTTATATTTAACATTATAGGTGGACATTTCGTTGAAAATGTGTGCACCCCGTTTACTTCAGCATCTGCCTCCTCTCTCTGAGGCTTGAAATTGCTTTGATCCACCATGGACTGATTTTCCTCTGCCACGTGGTGGTTAGCAGGTTTTGCAGAGCTTGAAGCTTCTCTGCAAGCTCGTTGGAGGTGCCCCATTGTTCCACAGCTTTTGCAAACATACCCTTTGAAGTGGCATGAATAGGCTGAATGGAAGCCTCCACAACACCAACAAGGTGTGAATTGCCTTGCATTCGTCCTTTGTTGCGGACTCTGCATCATCTGGGTCACCTGAGGCCTGCTGGCAGTTGCAGACTCGTGGTTTCTGCCCTGTACATTTCTGCTCGCAAGCACAGTTCCAGTTAATTTATGAACATTGCGAGCATTTGTGTGCTGAGAGATTGTTTGGTGTTATCACTGGTGGACATAAATGCCTGTGCTATTGCAATGGCCTTACTGAGGGTCAGTGTCTCTATAGTAAAAGGTTTTCGTAGGATGGTTTCATGGACAATGCCCAGTACAAAAGAGTCTCTGAGCATCTGCTCCAAGTAGCCATCAAACTCACATTGTCCCGCAAGTCACCTTAGCTCGGCGACGTAGCTCGTAACTTCCTGACCTTTAGATCGCTGGCACGTGTAGAACCGATACCTCGCCATCAGCACGCTCTCCCTCGGGTTAAGATGCAGTGTACACAGCTCCTCATATGACTTATCTGTGGGTTTCACTGGAGCCAGAAGATTCTTTATGAGGCTGTAGGTCGGTGCCCCGCAGACCGTGAGGAGGACCACTCTCCTTTTTGCAACGCTTCCTTCTCTGTCCAGCTTGTTGGCTACAAAGTACTGGTCTAGCCGTTCAACATAGGCTTCCCAGTCCTCACCCTCCGAGAACTTCTCCAGATGCCCACAGTTTGCTGCATCTTTGCATTGGATTCATATACTCGTCGCCAGTTATTGTGTTCCTAACACAGATGAGACTGCACATAGGGAGGTTAAAGTAACAGTGACCTCAGTCTTTATTAAGACACTCCAGAGTGAGGAACAGGCCTTAGGGGCCGGCTTATATACAGTGCTCCCAAGGGATGCTGGGATCCCTTGGGACTTCAGGGGATGCGCTCCCTGGTGGCGGAACATGGGAGTGCATGCTTTACAGATACACAACACAACACTACTCCTCCATTGTCCACCTCAGTGAGACTACTCTCACTTGATTCCACTCTTACCAATCCAATCGTAGCCAGAGTATCCCCAGCAAAGGTCTCTCTTTTCATCCCACACCAAAAGCTCCGGCGTCCAAATCGTTTATGTAAATGGTGAACAAGAATGATCCCAGCACCGATCCTTGTGGAACACCACTTCCTACCTTTTGCCAATCTGAGTAAGTGCATCATTCTTTTAAAAATTGTATTTATCTTACTCCTTAACAAGTTTCCCAGAAACATCTCAGTTGAGACTATATCCTTCACATGTATTGAAGGAAACATTCTCAACTGAGTCAAGAGGGTCCAGACAGAGCAGCTAGAGAGAAACTGTTCCCATTGGCAGAAGGGTCGAGAACCAGAGGGCACAGATTTAAGGTGATTTGGCAGAAGAACCAAAGGCGACATGAGGAAAAACGTTTTTACGCAACGAGTGGTTAGGATCTGGAATGCATTGCCTGAAAGCGTGGTGGAGGCAGATTCAATCATGGCTTTCAAAAGGGAATTGGATAAATACCTGAAGGAAAACGTTTTGCGGGACTATGGTGAAAGGGTGGGGGAGTGGGACTGGCTGAAGTGCTCTTGCAGAGAGCTGGCACTGGCTCGATGGGCTGAATGGCCTCCTTCTGTGCTGTAGCCATTCTATGATTCTATTCTATGATAATTGCTTTTAAGTGCAGTGATTACTGTTAAATAAGTAAGATACCACAAAATGGAATGAAGTGAATGACCAGTAAACCTGTTTTTGCTGTGTTGGCAAGGTTGTCTTTCTTCAAATAGCCTCACAGGCTCTCCAAGTTCCACCTGAACCACGAGAACAGGCAGCAGGACCTCAGTTTAATGGCTCAATCAAAGAAAAGAAGCTCTGATATTACAGCACTCCCTCAGTTACTTCAGCAAAGCGACAGTTCTGGAGCAAGTGGAAACTGCAACCATCTGACCCAGAGGCAAGAGTGCTACCAACTGAACCAAACTGACACGTTAATGTAGTTAGTCTAAAATATATCGTGGATTTTCGCTGTGAGGTGACACATGCAGATTGTATGAACCTAATATGTGCCAGGATGCCTCACAAAAAGGGCCATTGCTGAAGTATCAGAATATTGATGCTTTGCTTAACGAGGTTGGAAGTGGTATGGTTCTCCTGGTTACAATTTGATTCCATTAACATACAGTGCAGTAATATTGAGTTGTTGTGCAATCAGGGGTGGAGAGATCTGACTTGTCAAATGTTCAGTAAGTTCATGTAAGAATGGTCAGTGTTTAACCCTGAGCACTCTATTTAAATTCTTTAATACTGTACCACTTAAAACACAAATTAAGCAGCCTTATTGCTTGGGAAAGTGATTTTTACAGATGGCTTGTGTCAGAATTAACCGCAGCTTTGCCTGAAATGGCCCCAGTGTGGCTAGTTAGTGAAGATGAGGCATGTCTCTTGGTGACTCCAGTGCTGCTAATTAAATTGAATACATGCAACCCAGGCTAGTAACTGAACAGCATTTCATTTTGTGTTTGTGTCCCACACACTGTCGTGCAGCCTTCTCAATCCCTTATGGTCCTGAGCTGAGCTCTCTGTGCAGCCTGTGAAAATAAACAAACAAACATGGCTTGAAGGACATTCTCAATGGGGTGGAGAGGTTCAGCTGACACGGGGCTCCGGGGTGGTGAAACTATCTGTTTGAAGTTCAGGCGCATGACTCCCAGCTGTCAACTGGGTTTGTTTTATTTATTTTTTGGAGGGAGGACGAATTTTACTTCTCTGTGATCCCTGTTCATTCTTTTTATTTCTATTGCATTCGCTCCGTTTTGTGTCAAGAATGTACCCGGGTAATACAGTCTCGAGCTTCGAACAATGCCACTCCGATCCCACTGGGAGAGGGCACTAGAGTGTCCATACGAAAGCAAGAAGGAGCTCATAAGGAGGCACACGAGGAATGATACGAGTCTTGTCAGCAACAGTAAAAGCCCATGGGATCCAGGTCAAAGTGGCAAGTTGGATCCAAAATTGGCTCCGAGGCAGGAAGCAAGGGGTAAAGGCTGTTCTTGTGACTGGAAGGCTGTTTCCAATGGGGTTCCGCAGGGCTCAGGGAGGCTTTGAGGGTGTCCTTGTAACGTTTCCTCTGCCCACCTTTGGCTCGTTTGCCATGAAGGAGTTCCGAGTAGAGTGCTTGCTTTGAGAATCTCGTGTCTGGCATGCGAACAATGTGGCCTGCCCAAGTGCAACATCCCCACTGACACCTGGGAGTCCCTAGCCAAAGCTCGCACCTAAGTGGAGGAAGAGCATCCGGGAGGGCGCTGAGCACCTCGAGTCTCATCATCAAGAGCATGCAGAAATCAAGCGCAGGCAGCGGAACGAGCATGCGACAAACCAGTCCCACCCACCCCTTCCCTCAACGACTATCTGTCCCACCTGTGGTTCTCATATTGGACTGTTCAACTACCTAAGAACTCATTTTAAGAGTGGAAACAAGTCTTCCTCAATTTCGAGGGACTGCCTATGATGATGATGACAGGGCTCAGTACTAGGTACTTGCTTTTTGTGGTATATATCAATGATTTAGACTTGAATGCAGTGGGTATGATTAAGGAATTTGCAGATGATCCAAAAATTACTGTGTGATTGATAATGAAGAAGAAAGCTGTAGACTGCAGGAAGATATCAATGAACTGGTCAGGTGGGCAGAACAGTGGCAAACGGAATTCAATCCGGGGAAGTGTGAGCTAATGCATTTGGGGAGAGCTAACAAGGCAAGGGAATACACATTAATGGGCCGCATTTTCAGCTTTTGGGGTTTTTCGGTGAAAACGGTAGTGATATGTGAAAATTACCGTTTACGTTGCACTACTGTTTTTAGGCTGAACGTTCGGTCTTTACATCCGGCCAATTGGTAAGGGAGGCGTTCCATGATTTTTCATGGCGCACAATGCGAGTTTCGCCAACTTTAGTCCAGGTTCGTTTACGCTGCGAGAGAGGCCTTGGAAGGGGGGAAAAAAAAGTTCATAAAAACATTGCAAAAATATTTACAAAACCCTTAGCTAACAAATCGCTGATAAAAAATTTAAAAATAAAAATTTTAACTTACTTTTTTGCAGGTTTTCTTACTTAATGCTGCTGGCAGGGCTGCACCAACAGATTTGACCCTGTCGCTATTCTGGGTGCGGTGTACAGGTCAGGAGAGTGTCGAATGTACAATGTCCTGTTTAGACCTGTTCCGTAATGTTGTATTGTATTAATGGAACAAATGATGGAAATGATTCTTATTTATTTCAAAAAGTTGTGTTTAAAATGGAACAAATGATGGAAATGATTCAGTTATAATTTTAAATATATTTTATTCAAAAGTTTAACAAACATTTGTTTGTACTTAACTTAACTTTAATAAAAAAATATTCTTGTATCAAACTTTAAAGTTTTCAGTTAAGATCACTTAAAAACTTTAAGATCACTTGCAAACTTTTAAACTTGTAAATTTATATAACTTACAAAAAACTTTTTAATTTGAGAAGCGTTACAACAGTAACAGCAATAATAACAACAACAACAACAGCAAAGAAAGGCTGCACCCATCTCTCCTCCACCTTATTTTAAGACTGTCCGCTGTGCTTGCTCTTGTTGACTCCACCCCTGCCCGCAGGCGATGGCGCAGCGTTTCTCGGGTTTGTACCAAGCTTATTCTTTCGTACATCTCGGGTAATGCGCACTTCTTGATGGGGGACGGGGAGAGCGGGGGCAACCGGTAATGTGGAAGGCCCGGCTTGGGCCTCTTCAGAGCTGGTCTGGGGATTGGAGTGGGAGTGGCAGTTGGTTCTGTCAATGGCCACGGGGTCTGGGCGTGTTCTCTTCTTGCAGCAGCTAACTCCGACATTCCCTACCTCATGTGCCCTGACAGTGTGTCAACTATTTGCAACATTTCCTCCCTCATGGTCATCGACAGTGTATCAGTTACCTCCAACATTCCCTCCCTCATGTTCATTGACAGCGCATCAGCTACCTGTGACATTCCCTCCCTCATGTGCAACGACATTGTTTCAGCTGACTGAGACATTCCCTCCCTCATGTTCCCGGACAGTGTTCTCATTTCTCCTGAGAGTGTTGTTACTTGACCCGACAGTCCCGATACCTCATCACCCATGCCACTGATGGTGTCCAGGAGTAATCGGGTAAGGGCAATGCTCTCCACACTCATTGCCATCATCTGAACCACATCTGTTAGATCCTGCACCTCAGGAGAGCACTGTCAAGCTCTCCTTCCTCTCCTCACCCTGGGTGTGGCTCGTAGCATCCCAGCCTCACAGAGTGAGCCCTGGGTGTGGCTCGCCGCATCCCACTGGGACCCACAGCCTTGGACGGTGGAGCCCTGGGTGTGCCTCGCTGCACCCACTGGAATCCCCAGCCTCAGACTGTGGGGAACCATGGAATGTCCCACCAACACTCAAACCGCTCACGGATGGGACTGGCACCTCAACGGGCAACCTCCTCCAGAATGAGTACAACAGTGGGGGCTTCCCCTTCCCTCTCCCCCTCACCCCCGTGCTCTTTATCTGGAAGGTGGGATTGGGAGATGTTCTCCTCTTCAGGCTCGTCCGCGTCTGAATCTTCTTCTGCATCATCAGGGTTGGCCTCAAGTTTTGAAAAATATAACAGAACACAGACAAATGGTGGGGGGGGCATGAGTAGGCTCACTCAGTGCAGACAGCAGGTTCATTTGAAGGACCACGATGAATGACAGCACATTGCATCAACCAAAGCGTAGCTGAGGGAGACATCCCCAGGAACCAAAGCATGGCTAGCCCGCTCAGTATTTAGCATTTAGCAAAGCCAGACTGTGGAATTTGCAGGACTTACCCTCTACCTCGAGTGTGGGTCTTGTACAGTGGTGGTTGCTTTTCTCCAGGCAGGACCCATCAAAGCAGCAACCCTCTCTTCCAAGGGTGTCAGTGGCTGCAGATTAGCCGGGCCTCCTCCTGTTTCAGTTCTTCCCCTTTTGTTGTGTGCCATTTTCCTCTACAAAGACGAAAATATAACTTTTTAGTGAGGCTGTCTTTCTGCTGGGTGGGACGTACAGCTGGTCACATTTACAATTGCAATTCCATTGAATAACTGAAAATATTACTTACACTAACTACTTGACCAAGGTCCTGCCACTTCTTTTTGCACTGGCCTCAAGACCTTGGGGTAGTTACCATTGCACAGTAATTTTCTGCAACTTGGTTCCAGCGTTTCTTCATTTCTTTTGGTAAAACTTTTATGTGTCCTCCGCTGGCGTCCAGCTCATACCATCTGGCTTCAATTACAGTAACGAGTGCCTCCACTTCATCCTGTAAAAGATTCTTGGTCCTTGAGATGTGTGGCATCTTGAATTGCAGCTCCGATTTTTCCAATGAGAATTAAAGTTCTCACACACAATTGGCTCTTTAAAAATGGCCAAATGCAGACCGGGAGCTGAAGTGGGCATGCGTGGCCATCGGAATCACATCAAAAACATGCTTTTTTTTCACGCATGTGCAGAAGGGGTGGCATTGTTTTTTCGGCGCAAACATTAGGCTCCACCCCTCGAGGCTACAGAACAGGCTGCACGGTGCCAATTTCAAAAAGTGGAACTGGGAAACTTGCTACTTTTTTTTTGGAGTAGTTTGGGCCAAGAAAAACGCGCGTAACTCTGGCAATGCACCAAAATACGGCATTGGGGAAAATTGAGCCCTATCTTTGGAGACTGATATTCTTCACCATGCATTCATCCGTTTGTTCCTGCATTGCGCAGACTTTTCATCAGATTTTATTTGTGGGGGTGAAATCCAAGTCCAAGTAAGTGTCAAAAATATTCCATTCCAAAAAGAATCCTTGGTGCTTTGTTTCAGCTGGGGTGGCACTTTTCCAAGCCAGGACTCCGAAGACAAAAGGTTGATATATTTCACTTCAATGTTATTACAATATTTTCCTCACCGGAGTTTTAATTTCTTTTTGAAACAGAGAACGCAGACTCGTATAAATAATTTATTGCAGCTCTTAGACAGTTAATAAATTATGCAAATTTTGATTCCATTGATTTCCTTGATGAGAGGGGTCACTGATGTTTGGATTGAATTAACTTTATGGATTAACTTGGCTCACAGACAATCTCCACAAAGCCTCTCTAAGCACACTGCAGTTTTGTCGGAGAGTGTGCTTTTGGGGGAGGAGGGTTGTCATGGTTCACAGCTTGCATTGTCCAGGTGGCTGTGGCCAACCACCAAGTTGTCCAATGTTCAGTTGTTGTTGTTGCGCAGCTTAGATTAGGGGGATGTTTGTTTTTGAAGCTGACCTTTTGTTTTTATTTGGACAGAACTCATCTTTCCCTAAAGCATCAAAGGAAAGAGGGAGGGTGTGAGGAGGCGTGTAGGGTTATGGCCTCTCCTGGCCTCTGTGCCAGGCGTTCAAACATTTCTCCAAATGCAGCCTTCCCAAGGCACCTTTGCTTATGATGTTCATCCTTGTTATGAAATTGATGTGGCCGCTGTCTGATTTCAGTTACAGATGTGACCGAACAGCTTTGGCCCGGTGAGCTCTGGCCAGATATGGGTGCGGCCTTGTGTGGTCAAATCTCCCATCCTCTACTCTCCATAAATTCTAACTTGTGCAAACCTTTGCTACACACATCCTGCCCACTTGCCCATAACTCCCACCCTCGCTGTCCTACCCCCTATCTCCCAAAGTAGCACATTAAAAATCCTTGTCATTGTCCGTTAATCCCTCCGTGACTTTGCCCAATCATATCTCTGCAAACTCTTTCAACAACAACAACAACTTTAATTATATAGCACCGTTAGCATAGTAAAATATCCCAAGGCACTTCACAGCAGTGTTACAAGAGAAAACATATAAATTTGACATCGAGCAACTTAAGAAGAAATTACAACAGATGACCAAAAGCTTCGTTAAAGAGGTATGTCTTAAAGGAGGAAAGAGAGGTAGAGAGGCGGAGAGGTTTAGGGAGAGAGTTCCAGAGCTTGGGGCTGAGGCAACAAAAGGCACGCTACCGATTGTTGAGTAGTTATAATCAGGGATGCTCAAGAGGGCAGAATTTAAGCCATTTATCCCCTCCCGAATGCTCTATTCTTCTGATCCAATCTTCTGTTCAACACTCCTCCCTTTAGCCAACTATTGTGGCAGAAAATTCAGTCTCATTGCCTTATTCACTGTAACTTCCTACCTAAACCTCGTCAACTCTCTCACCACCTTTAACAACTTCCTCAAGACCGATCTCTTTTACCAAGCTTTTGGCCATCCCTCCTAATCTCTCCCTTCTAGTTTGGCATCTGTTTCCTAACACCTATTTGTGAGTTATCGTATGATATTTTCTTACATTAAAGGTACTATATAACCCAAAGTTGTTCTGGGCATTGTTGTTACAGGGCATCAGACAAATTAGATACCTCAATAGATGGAAGTGATCCACCTGACCTTCAGTTGGAGCTCTGACGTTTTTATGGGGACAATAACTAAAGTGAAATGCATCATTCCCACTAAAGCATCAGCAATGCTTTACATCAGAAACTACCTGGTTTTCAGTGATTAATGTATTCAAACATAATCCATGGCTGGCTCAATGATGGAACTTACAGATGAATAGGATTGTATCTTTCTGTGAATTTGTTTGTTTATTTGTCTATGTGTTTGTCTATCCATCTCACTATCTGCCTATCTATCTGATAGTCTATCTCTCTATCTAACTATATATGTAACTGTCTGGCTATGTGATCTCGGGGCGGGGGGAGCAGGTGGGGGAGGTGGGTGGGAGATAGCGGGGCGGGGGTCTGGGGGAGAATTGTAATCGGGGGTTCAGAGCCAGGGGAAGGGCGATTGAAGGGGGAGGGACAAAGGGGAGAGGGCGATTGGGGGTCCTCCAATGTGGGATCGTGAGAAACACTCCTATTTCCAAGCAGACTGACTGATGTTGCTGATATCCCCTTTGGCAGTCTGGCAGGACCTGGAAGGCAAAGAGGTTGAGGGCTGCAATGATCTTGACTGCAATGGGCCATTCTCTACTAACTGTAACAGCTGGTTACAGGGCTTGTTGTAGGAGGTGACATAACTCTGTCAGCCTCCCTGGGTCTCGTGATGCACTGCTTCTCAGAGAAGCACAGGTATGTTGTCCCGGACCTATACACTCCATTGGAAGGGTAAGGGTTCCTGCGAACATGCCTCTTTCGACTTGTTCGCCCTGCAGCTGCTCCTTTGTGTGTTTATTCATCCTGATCCTGCTCTCCCTCTTGCCAGATTGGAATTTCCAGGAATGACGCCCATGATGAAAATAGTGCCAGAACCGTCGTGATTTCAAAATGTTCTACAGGCACTTTGTAAACTGACTAAGTAGCCAAAAAACCACATGTAATTGGGGCAAAATGTCTCCTAAAACATTCCAGCATTTCATCTGAGAGTAGGTGCGGATCCCTATATATATCACTGAAAATGTCTCACCCCGACTGGTACCACCCGTGGCTCATGGGCAGGATGAACATAAGAACATAAGAAATAGGAGCAGGAGGGAGCCACCTGGCCCCTCGAGCCTGCTCCGCCATTCAATAAGATCATGGCTGATCTGATCATGGACTCAACTCCACTTCCCCGCCTACTCCCCATAACCCTTTATTCCCTTATCGCTCAAAAATCTGTCTATCTCTGCCTTAAATATATTCAATAACCTCAGTTTTAAATGGGCGGCCCCTTATTCTGAGACTATGTCTCCTAGTTTTAGGTTCCCCTATGAGTGGAAATATCCTCTCTGCATCCACCTTGTTGAGCCCCCTCATTATCTTATATGTTTTGATAAGATCACCTCTCATTCTTCTGAACTCCAATGAGTATAGACCCAACCTACTCGACCTATCTGCATAAGTCAACCCCCTCATCTCCGGAATCAACCTAGTGAACCTTCTCTGAACAGCCTCCAATGCAAGTATATCCTTCCTTAAATACGGAAACCAAAACTGTACACAGTACTCCAGGTGTGGCCTCACCAATACCCTGTACAGTTGTAGCAGGACTTCTCTGCTTTTATACTCTATCCCCCTTGAAATAAAACCCAACATTCCATTTGCCTTCCTGATTACTTGCTGTACCCGCATACTAACTATTTGTATTTCATGCACAAGGACCCCCAGGTCCCTCTGTGCTGCAGCAGTTTGCAATTTTTATCCATTTAAATAATAATTTGCTTTTTGATTTTTTTCTGCCAAAGTGAATAACCTCACATTTTCCCATATTATACTCCATCTTCCAAATTTTTTGCCTATGCACTTAGCCTGTCTATATCGCTTTGCAGATTTTTTGTGCCCTCCTCACAATTTGCTTTCCCACCCATCTTTGTATCATCAGCAAACTTGGCTGCATTACATTCAGTCCCTTCATCCAAGTCATTAATATAGATTGTAAATAGTTGAGGACCCAGCACCGATCCCTGCGGCACCCCACTAGTCACTGTTTGCCAACTAGAAAATGACCCATTTATCCCGACTCTCTGTTTTCTGTTAGTTAGTCAATCCTCTCTCCGTGCTAATATATTACCCCCAACCCGGTGAACTTTTATCTTATGCAGTAACCTTTTATGTGGTACCTTACTGAATACCTTCTGGAAATCCAAATACACCACATCCACTGGTTCCCCCTTATTCACCCTGCTCGTTACATCCTCAAAGGACTCCAGTAAATTTGTCAAACATGATTTCCCTTTCATAAAACCATGTTGACTCTGCTTGATTGGATTATGCTTTTCCAGGAAAACTGGAACTGTTGAGGAACTGAAGATAGCAATGCAGGTAGGGAAGAAAATAGCATCAGGGTCCTGACAAGGTCGTTTGATGATAGTTTACATTTATTGATTAGGCCCCTGCCTGTTTCAGCAGGACCGCTGGCCACCTCAGTCGAGGTCCTCCTGAAGATCGGCAGGGCAGATCTCAAGAGGCAAGTCGGTGATTTTTTTAAAAAAGGCTGGCCCACTACCGTCCCCTTCACACCTAAAAACAAGGCAGGTAGAAACTCAAAAATTGGCCCCAGTGTATTATAATATATACAGGGAATGACTATCCCAGGTAATGCCCTGTATTATAATATTGGGCCAGAATTTGCTGTCAAAATAACAGCAAGGTTACTGGCGTCACGGTTATGAGGAAATGGTACAGCAGCTTCAGGTGAGGGACTGGTACGTGAGTTAAATGTGAATATCCAAATATTGCTATCGGATTTGCTCCGCACCTCCATTAGTTTTGCGAAATTGGTATCGCGTTCTTCGCTTCCCTTTTTTCAGGAACTTGCTGTATTTGCCTATTGAGCTCACCACAGAAAAGTCCTGTCTTTACAAGCTTAAGTATCCTTTTAACAACGTGATAAGTTAATGACTGCTAATCAATCTCTCTGGCACCAAACATTAACTATACAATTGTGGAGTTTCATTCCTTCAGGTTTTGAATTTTTCAGGGCGATTTGTCAATCTTTTTCTTTCTGTCTCTTTGTTTTCTCTCTCTTTCTCTCATAATCCAATCTTTCTTTCCCTCCCTTTATTTCTATTTCTGTACCAGATTTGACGTTGAATTCACCCCCTTTAACTCACTCTCCTTCTCAGTCCTCCCGCTGTTTATTTCCCAATCCTTAAATCCCATTGGTTAAGGAGATATCCTGTTGCTTGCCCTGTTCACTCAGGTCCCAGATGTCCTGTTTCCCTTGCTACACCGTTATCAACTCGCACTTTCAGCAACTTTGTGAACACAGATTTTTTGAGCTGAACAATGCAGGGAAAAGTCTATCTAATAGCAGGCGCCTTTAGTGCACTGCTACAGCAAATTCTGGCCCAGTAGATACAGGAGATTGACTATCCCAGGTAAGATATGTTGGTATATAAAGGAGATCAACCTTCATGGTTAACATGGGAGAATGTATGAGAGTATGTCTATATGGGTTACACATGGGCCCTGATATTCTGCAGGGGTTCTCCTAGTCTCCCGCAATAACTCTGTTAGGGGCCAAAATTGGGTATTGCCATTTTTGAGGCGGTGTCACTGGCTGAGAGGATTTTTTTTACCGCCAGGCATTAGGCACGGCCCCGAAATGCGGAATTTAGTTTTACCGCCTGAAAAGTGGATTGCAGTGTTAAATCATGGCACTGCACACTCACCTGAAGGCAGTAGGTGGCGTTCAGTGGGCCGTTAAGCGGGGCTTCACCATCCAGGCGTTAAGCAGCATTTGAAGCTGTGCCACAGACATAGTGGCGTTACCTGGATTCCATTGAGGCATTGATTGGGTGCCTCAACACCTCGTGGTTATATTCGCTTCCTCTGCACTCACTCAGACGGTGAGGATGACTGACCCAGCAGCAGCAGCTCATCAGCGTGCCCACCGGTTCTCGGACACCACCCTAGATGCACTTCTTGATGCCCTGGAGAGGCGGCGGGAGTTGCTCAGGACAGAGGCTGGGAGGAGACCATAACCACAAACTCACGGAGGGCCATGGAGGGAAATCACAGAAGAGTGTCTGTGAGTGACATGGTGGCCACAGCAGCCACTCAATGCTGAGAAAAGTGGAAGGACATGACGCGCCTGGTGAGGGTGAGTATCTTAAATTTGAACCGACACCATGCTAAGCTCTGAGCTCAATGTAATGTTTCGGAATCCATGCTCTACATGGCTGAGGCCTAATGGAAGGTGTCCATGTGAAGCCTCACCCACTGCAAGGGCCTCCATGCGCTGTTAACCTTGCTACTCGTTCCAGCAGATGCACCCCCAATGTTGTTGACTCCTCAGTCTTCATATGCGTCTCGAAGACGGTAGCCTCCCCGTTACTGTTAGGTCCTGGCCCCCTAATTTAAGCATTGCCACAGCAAGTCGACGCAGCGAATGGAAGTTACATCGAACTGTGAAGACTTTCATACTGTAACATCCACTAAACTATGTAAGGCACTTGGGACACACTGATAGAAAGGCTCGAACACAGATGTTCTCTTTAATCTTACAGGCGAAGCTCGCCCACAACAGCAGAGATGAGGAATGGAGGAGGGGATTCTGAACTCCAGGACCTGACTCCATTGGAGGAATGCGTCTTGACCCTGATGGGTGTTCAAGTTGGTGCCATGGCGGTGAGTGAGGCTGACCCCCCTGGGGACAGTGACGGTATGTTGAGTTCCTTTGCAGCATCCGGCAGGCCACTTAGGCCTGACACCACAATCCTTCAGCTCTTTCCATGAGACTGCCATTCTCGAATACATTTGCCACTCCTGCCCCCTCCCCTGCAGGTAACCACTCATCTCTGGCTTTGTGCTTTCAGATAATGACCCAGGGGCCTGCACAGCCTTCCACAGAGGGTGAAAGTGGAGAAGACTAGGAGGCGGAGGACACCTCTCTGGACGTGACCAAAGATCCAGCGTCCTCAGAGAGCAGGGCCAGCAGCTTTTTGTTGGAAGACGTGGTCAGGAAAATGGAGGTGGTTGATGCTCCAGGACCCAGTGGCCTGCAGCAACGCCATGGGGGAGGGGAGATCAGGGGGCCAGCTCCCCGGAGGGTGAGTGTGCACCTGAGTGATGCTCAGCGGCACTCTGATGATGAGGCCGACTTAGAGGATCTGACAAGACAGTCATTGCAGATGCACAGCGATCTGCTGGGTGTTTTGTCAAGAGTGCCCGAGAATTACGATGCACTGAGTGTGGTGGAGGCCGTCTCAATGATTGCATATTGTGTCTCAGCAGCCCATAGAGAACAATCCTTGGTAGATACCAACGGATGTTGGATGCTTCAAGTGTCCATGGGGTTGCAGACATAGTGGCATGGTCTATGGCTGATGTGGCAGTAGCCATTGAGCACCAGGCCGACGCTATGGTAGGCCAGCAGACTGTCATATCGTCAGTGCGTGGTGGCATCAATCAGCTCCGTTGTATGCTGCAGTCGCAGTCTGTCCTGATGCAGAGCCAAGTTGAATCCATGCAGGCACTGACCGCTGCCATCGTGTCTGGGGCCCCATCAGTTGCACGGGGAACTAATGTTCGTGAAGCATGGCAGTAATCTGTGCTTAACCAGATAGTTCCAAATGTTGAGGCTCTGCCCCGGGGGAGTAGCAGCATGTCGAGCCTGTTGGAACGTGGTGTCCTGTCTGAGGGTGACATATTCCGTCCTTGCCCTTGCCGCTCTCTACAACCCATCCACCACAGAGTGCTGCCGCCCATGCTGAGGTGATGCAGTCCGCAGCCAGGCCTTCCAGAACCTGAGCTGGTGTGGACGTCCTGCTAGGCCATTAGCTGTGGCAGCGGTGCCAACACAGCAACCTTCTACCAGCCTTGCTGCAGGCACTGAGACCCCATTGAGGAGGAGCAGTAGATCTGGGAGTGGGGAGAAAGGAAGGGGTGGGAAAACACTGAGAAAGAGCTGTTAAATATGTGTGTCTAGTGGCCAGAGATGGTGATCTTTCTCAAATCTGAACTCATGTCTATAGTTTCACTTGCATGAGGCATTAAAAAATTGTGTGATGCTGGCCAGAGATGCTGTCCTTGTTCCATTATGAAGTACTGTGAATAGTTGCATGTGGATGTGGTTGATAATGTTTCAAGGGGTCTGGTTTCAATTATTGTTTGCTGTGGATGATGGCGTCCTTTAGTGCTTCTTTACAGCACACTATGTTCTTTTTGTAAATAAAAACTTGTTTAATTTATCACAATCGCATCTTGCCATTTATATGCACGGAGGCTTGTAGGGTGCGCGCAATGTCTTCAGCAGATGGCCAGGTGAATAGGCTAACCAGGTGAGGCGGGGTCCGCAATGCCACATGCGTGCAATCGATGGCCCCCTGAACCTTGAGGAAGCCCGTTATCCTAGCGAAGCCATGGGAGCGCTCATCCAGGTCTTCCCTGGCCATGCTGAACTTGATCTAGTGTAATCGTTTGTTGTAGAGAGCGTTGGTCACCTGGTGAATGCAGTAATGTACTGCAAACTGCGAGATGTTGCAAATATTGCCTACAGGAGACTGGGAGGAGCCGATAGCATAGAAGTTGAGGGCTGCTGTCACTTTGACTGCCACTGACAGCGAGGTCCTGGTACCGATGTCAGCTGCCAGGTATATCTGCAGGAGATGGCAGAGCTCCGTCACCACCTCCTTGCGGAACCTCAGCCTTCTCAGGCTCTGCTCCTTGGACATCTCAAGGTAAGAATAACCCTGCGACTGTACGGCCTCCTGCCCCGCCGACTGGAGTCTCTCCTCTGGCGAGCTGCCACATTTGCCATCAGCCGTCTCTGCAGCCAGCGCCTTTGAAGTCTTCGCCGCAGGACGACGTGGTGTGTGATCACTGCCGCCATAACTTTGCAGAAGTAACAGCGATATTCTAGTTCCAAGTGTATCCGATCGTAAACCCAATAATGTCTCCAAGATACTAGCACTGAAGCTTAGTCAGTAGCCGCAGGGCACCAGCACCTTCGCACTGTGCGAGCAGCCAACGCAGCACGGACCGCGAGCTCTGTGGGCTGGCTGCAACTCCCTGTAAATAACGCCCCGGATTCGTTTCCCCGTCTTGTGCACGCCAACTTTTTCAGGCATCATCGCCGCCAGCTGGTAAGTGAGGCGGCCAAAGTGAATTTGGTGAGAAGGCGCCAAGAAGGCGTTGCACGTGTGGTGACGTCAGGATTTCCGTGGCGGTAGTTGGTGGGACTTTAAATTTTAACGCCCTTGCAAAAGGACAACCAAATTTCCCATCAGGCGGCACCCACGCCTAACGCCGCCGGCCAGCCATTCACGCTCCATTGTTACCTCACTCAGGCGATATCAGCTGGTGGTAGCAACTGAATTTTGACCCCTTAATCTCTGTTATTTGGCTTTTGATGTTATTTCTCTGTCAGTCTCTGACAGTCTCCCATCAAAGTCATGGCGGGACACCGGGCGAACCTTCACGGGATTTCTGGGTCATGGTGTATTTAAATATATACAGGAACGCAACTACCCATGGGTAACATGTATTACAACATACAGCGGAATGCCTAGCTCGAATGGCAAACTGTGCATTGCAAACAGGTGAGTGTTTCTGCTATTATGCTTTAAGATAGTCTATCAAACTGACAGTGTTAGAACATGCTCCAGCTGAAAGTTCTCCTTTAGATCAACAATTAGGTTGCATTGTTTAAAGGCCCCATGGGGAGTAAAGAGTTAACTGCTGCTGTGCTTGTGCTGATCTGACTGTGGGGCTGGTTTTACCTAGATATTAACGTGCTACTGTGTGTGGTGTTGTGGATGGAACTTAGGGCTCACCACAGAACAGTATTTCATTTTAAAATCTCAACAGCAGCACTGTGCTCGCAGGTTATTATGAACAGATTTTCTTGTGGTCTCCTTGGCCCGGAGATCTCAAACCAATCCAAAGAATAGATGATTCCATTATAGCTCTCCCTATAGCCAAGGAGCACTCAGAACAGGGAACAATTGGCTTATTGCACACCTATCTCCTTGAAGTTTCCTCCTGCGTTCATGGAATAACACAAACCTTGCCACTTCCCCTCAGACTGGTCCAGAAAAGGCTCATATATATCCTTGAAATGTTTCCTTTAAAAAATCCAATCGTAAGTTAGCACCCATGCTTGCTGCTTTATTGAAGGATTCAGATCTATTTTTAAAGATATTCCAAATGTGCAACCATTAAAGAAGACCCCAAAGAACAGTGTGATTGTCGCTGAGACATCTTTGAAACACTGAGACATGGTAGTCTGGTGTACCGTTTCCCACCACAGGGGGCGCCTTTCAGATTCGGGGGAGAACAGTGAAGAAGCCAGAAGCATGGAGACACACAGACATTTTGCTGCAAAAGTTTAACTTATTGTTAGTTAAGAATTAGACCTCTGTTAATGTGACCCCTCCAGAACCACAGTTAAGTAAGTAATTTCTCTTTCTTGCTGCTTTATTGGATTGAATCATTTCATTGTTCCTGATGGTGTACTGCAAGAAATCTAGTGATATTCTTAGTTTGTATTCCTACAGTTCACCGTACATAATAAAGGATTTGCAATCCAAAGCTCTGATCTTTGGCCAAATTTCTTGGTCATGGTTGACGCTAGTTGCCTTAAGCTACATTCTTACAGCAGCCAGTACAAACAGTTTATAAAATTTGCACATTTGCCAAACAACATCTTTAATAATACTTCAGTTTTCTTTCTCAAACCACCTTTTTTAATGTTACATAGACTGCACTTGCCTGGTTCCATTCTTATCTATCTAATCGTAGCCAGAGAATCACCTGCAACGGCTTCTCTTCCCACCCCGCATCGTTACCTCTGGTGTCCCCCAAGGATCTATCTTTGGCCCCCTCCTATTTCTCATCTACATGTTGCCCCTTGGCAACATCATCCGGAAACACAGCGTCAGTTTCCACATGTACGCTGATGACACCCAGCTCTACCTCACCACCACTTCTCTCCACCCCTCCACGGTCTCTAACTTGTCAGACTGCTTGTCCGACACCAGTTCTGGATGAGCAGAAATTTTCTCCAATTAAATATTGGGAAGACTGAAGCCATTGTTTTCGGTCCCCGCCACAAACTCCGTTCCCTAGCCACTGACTCCATCCCTCTCCCAACTTCAGTCTGAGGCTGAACCAGACTGTTCGCAACCTTGGTGTCATATTTGACCCTGAAATTATCTTTCAACCACATATCCACAGCATAACTAAGACCGCCTATTTCCACCTCTGTAACATGACCCATCTCTGCCTCAGCTCATCCGCTGCTGAAGCTCTCATCCATGCCGTTGTTACCTCTAGATTGGATGTTCTACAGGCTGGCCTCCCACATTCTATGCTACGTAAACTAGAGGTGATCCAATACTCGGCTGCCCATGTCCTAACTCACCTAAGTCCCACTCACCCATCACCCCTGTGCTCGCTGACCTACATTGGCTTCCGGTTAAGCTACGCCTCGATTTCAAAATTCTCATCCTTGTTTTCAAATCCCTCCATGGTCTCACCCCTCCCTATCTCTGTAATCTCCTCCAGCCCCAGAACTCCCCGAGATATCTGCCTTCCTCTCATTCTGCCCTCTGGAGCATCCCTGATTATAATCGCTCAACCATTGGTGGCCGTGCCTTCTGTTGCTTAGGTCCCAAGCTCTAGAATTTCCTGCCTAAACCTCTCTGCCTCTCTTCCTCTCTTTCCTCCTTCAAGACACTCCTTAAAACATATCTTAAAATATACCATATATAGTAGGCACCTGACATCTCTTTGACCAACCTTTTGGTAACCTCTAATTTCTACCTATGCGGCTCTGTGTTAAATTCATACTATTCCTGATATTTCTGTGAAGCGCCTTGGGCTGTTTCAGTACTTTAAAGGCGCTATATAAATACAAGTTGTTGTTGTTACATTACAACATTACAACAGTGACAACACTTGAAAAAGTACTTCATTTGCTGTAAAGTGATTTGGGGCATCCAGTGGTCATGAAAGACGCTATTCCCGCCTCCTCTCCCACGAACGCTATGTTCTTTCTGGGATGCAGATTTCTGGGAGCCTGCAACCCAAGTGGCCATTCTTCATGAGTGAGCCTTGACATTGATTATGGGATTTTCTGCTTCTGTGCTTCCCCAGATACCTTCCATGCATCGAAATGAACCGTTCCCACCCTGGCCGAGATCAGCTAACTCGGGACAGACCAGAGACGGAGGAAACACTTTTAGTGTACAGACTTGAACTAACCAGCTAGACTATGTGTATTTGACACACACAAGCCCAGAAGCTCACTTTAATGTGGTCATGTTTTATAAGGCGTCAGTGATTTTTATAGACTGGCTGAGAGGTTAGTGAAGGTTTCATAGAACAATCCAAACAGGAAACCACAGAGAGTGGAGCTGAACCCTTCTTCACTGCATCGGCTCACTCAGAAAAAAAACACTGTTATTGCTTTAAATGATGCATTTTGGGATCTGCAGTTGCCAGTTAATCCACTTACCGCCACTGATTTAGGATTCCAAGCTCTGGTGGCTTTTACCACTAGTTTCCTCCAGTTTTTCACTCTCTTCTTCTGAAGGCACTGATCTGCTTGGTCTAGGTTCCATGGGTATCTATCAACCCCTCCTTCCTCACTCAAGTAGTCATTCTACATGTGTGAGTCAAGGGAGTGGGGGATCGTAGCCAGTCCTGATCCTGTCCTCTCTTGGCATATTCACACACTCACACATACATACACACATGCATATACACACACACTCACACACGCAACCACACACACACACACACATTCACACTCACACACAAACACACACATGCATATGCACACACTCACACACACACACATAAACACACACATACATGCACACGCACACACACACGTGCATATGCACACACATGCATATGCAAACAGATGCGCAAACACGTGCACATGCACACACACATGCATGCACACACACACACACACACACGTGCACACAGAGCAGGAATCACTTGGTACTGATCAGCACCAGGAATCCTCCCCAGTTCAATAGTGCTGAGGCTAGCTGTGGCACTATGACTTACACCCAGCTGAGGTACATAACTCACCACAGATTGGTGTTGAAACTTGTAACCATCCTCCATATGACTCAATGCCACACTATGCATGCATTTTTACACTAAAGCGACGGGGAGGACCAAGGCAAACGGTAAAACTTCCGGCCCTTTGCAGAACCAGGTGAGTGTAGTGCCTTAGAGGTGGACTACAAAGGAGGGACACTGGCTTATCATTTCACCTCCCAAAACCAGCACCATTGCGGTCAATTTGTAATGGCTCAAGAGTCTGGTTACTGTAAACTCACTCAGGTGCAACCTGATCCATCTTTATTCCAGCCCAGAGTGCCTGCGCGACAAAGACACCCAGCTTATATACAGGTGACTAAGCACGTGCCACATGCGTACAGCCCGATGACCTCCGACCGCGGCGCCCTCTGGTGTTTGGTGACCTGCCGAAGCATTAATACATAACAACATCCCCCTTTTAAAATCTTAACAGCAGTCTTTTTACAAATTAAGATGGTCTGGAGCTTTCCTCTCACGAGTTGATCGTCTCAGTTCAACTTTGGCTCTGGGCCAGCGTTCTGAGTCCGTTGAGACTGAGGGCTGAGTAGCCGATTTGATGGCAATGGTCATGACCAAATCAGAGACTGAAAGTTCAGAGTCAGTAATGTCAGCAGAGTCCTATGATGAGTGAACAATGGTGGGTTGGTCACTGACTGCGTCTTCCTCACTCGGAGCCAGTTCATCCATGTGCTGCAGTTTAACTTGGTCAAGGTGTTTCCTGCATGTTTGCTCATTCTTGAGCATGACAATAAACACTCTATTACCCTCCTTGGCTGTAACAGTGCCAGCGATCCACTTTGGACCTTGACCATAGTTCAGTATCGTTGACCGAGATATCACGTGACACGGCAACACGATCATGACACCATTGCTGACTTTGACGTCTGTTTTCAACACGATCATTCAAATCAGGATGAACAAGAGAAAACCTGGTCTTGAGATTTCTCTTCATCAGTAGTTCAGCAGGAAGAACCCCAGTAAGTGTATGAGGTCTTGACCTATAACTGAGCAATATACATGACAACCATCTCTGCAATGAGCCCTGAGTTACACGCTTCATACTTTGCTTGATCGTTTGACCAGCACGCTCTGCTTGACTATTAGAAGCTTGTTAAGTATTAATGTTTGGGGGGTCACCAGACACCAGAGGGCGCCACGGTCGGAGGTCATCGAGCTGTACGCATGTGGCATGTGTGCTTGTGATCCGTTTCTAGTTCAAAACGAAGACCAAACAGATACTGGTGCATTTTTTTTACCCCAAACACACAGGCCAAAGCTTCTTTCTTTACCATACTGTAAGCTCTTTCCACTTTAGACAGACTTCTCGAAGCATACGCAACAGGTTGTAGTTTGCCCGATTCATTTGCTTGTTGGAGTACGCAACCAACCCCATATGATGAAGCAGCACACGGCAATACAAGACGCTTAAGTGGATCATAATGAGCAAGCAACTTGTTTGAACATAGCAGATTCTTGCCTTTCTCAAAGGCGCTTTCTTGAGATGCACCCCAGACCCAGTTGTCGCCTTTTCTTAGTAACACATGCAATGGCTCTAGTAAAGTGCTCAATCTGGGTAAGAAATTACCAAAGTAGTTGAGTAGCCCAAGGAACGAACGCAACTCCGTCACATTCTGAGGCCTGGGTACATTTTTGATGGCCTCGGTTTTCGAATCAGTGGGCCTGATGCCATCAGCAGCAATCTTTCTCCCGAGGAATTCGACTTCAGGTGCCATGAATACACACTTCGATCGTTTCAGCCTGAGTCCTACTTTGTCCAGACACTGTAGGACTTCTTCAAGATTGTTCAGATGTTCAGCAATATCGTGACCTGTGACCAGAATGTCATCTTGAAACACAACAGTTCTAGGAACGGATTTCAGTAAACTCTCCATATTCCTCTGAAATATGGCTGCAGCCGAACGAATCCCAAAAGGACACCTGTTGTATACGAACAGTCCTTTATGGGTGTTGATGCAGGTGAGTTTCTTCGAAGTGTCAACAAGCTCCTGGGTCATATAGACCGATGTCAGATCCAGTTTCGTGAATGACTTTCCACCAGCTAGCATGGCGAACAGGTCATCAGCTCTTGGTAACGGATATTGATCCTGTTTCAAAAATCGGTTAATCGTAACCTTATAGTCTCCACAAATCCTGACAGTGCCATCATTCTTCAACACAGGAACAATGGGACCAGCCCACTTGTTAAACTCGACCGGTGATACGATCCCTTCACACTGGAGTCTGTCAAGCTCAATTTCAACCTTCTCCCTCATCATATACCGAGCTTTGTGATAGACAGGCCTTGCGTTGGAGTCCAAGTGAATCTGCACCTTAGCTCGCATAAAATTACCAATGCCCGGTTCAAACAAAGAAGGAAACTTTTTCAATACTTGAGCACACGAAGTGTCATCCACTGAAGAAAACATCTTGACATCATTCCAGTTCAGCTTGATTTTCTTGAGCCAATTCCTGCTGAACAGCATTAAACCATTACCTGGGATGATCCATAATGGTAGCTCATGAACAACACCGTCATATGACACCTCGATTGCTGGACTGCCGAGCACCGGTATGGTTTCCTTAATTTAAGTGCGCAACCTGGCATTGACTGGACTCAGCTTCAGTTTCGCAGCCTTAGTGTCCCACAGCTTGTCGAATGTCTTTTGGCTCATTATCGACTGGCTCGCACCTGTGTCCAGCTCCATTTATACAGGCACATCATTCAGCTTCACATTAACAACTATCGGCTGGCTCTTGCTCAGGAACAAATACAGTCCATTCACTTCCTCCTTGGGTTGCGTATCCGGGCCATCACTGAACTGGTCCTCATCAACTACGTGGTGAGCCGCACCACGCTTGCTCCGTTGTGGACATCTTGTGAAGATGCCCCACTTTCGAACATCCATTGTATGAGTACTGTCTAAACCGACACTGATGAGGCCGATGATTGCCCCCACAATGCCAACAGGGTGAAATCTGGTTCGAATCAATTGGCAGGCTCTGAGCAGCGGCAGGTTTCGTGTAAGCAGCTCTGCCTGAAAATGATGCCATCTTGTTTATAGTACTTGCCGTAGAACTCCGACTCGTCGATGATATCTGCCTCAAATTATTATCCGTCGTCATGCATGCCTGGGCAGTCGTGATGGCCTTTTTCAAATCCAGCTTATCTGCAGCCAACAGCTTCCTGAGGATCGCATCATGGCTGATGTCTATCACGAAGATATCATGCAGCATGTCTTCCAGCATGTTCCCGAATTTACACGGCTCAGCAAGATATCGCAGGTCGGAGACAAATCCCGACATCACCTGGCCCTCAGATCGAACATGCATGTAGAAACGGTAGCGTGATATGATGATTCCCTCTTGTGGCATCAGGTGGTTACCCACCAACGTACACAAATCCTCGTACCCTTTTTCTGCCGGAAGATTCTTCATGAGGCGGTAAATTTTCGGACCACAAACGGTGAGGAGAACTGCCCTGTGCTCAACTGCGTAGGCCTCTGCCTCCATGCCGTTGGTCACAAAATACTGATCCAGGCGATCGACAAAATCCGCTCAATCCTCGCCCTCCACAAATCTCTCCAGGAATCCAACCGTGCCCATTGTGCATGCAAAGGTCCTTAAATTACCTCGTCGCCAATTGTAATGTCTCAAGAGTTTGATTACTGTAAACTCACTCAGGTGCAACCTGATCTATCTTTATTCCAGCCCGAGAGTGTCAAAGACACCCAGCTTATATACAGGTGACCAAGCACAGATGCCTGATGACCTCCAACTGCGGCGCCCTCTGGTGTCTGGTGACCCCCAAGCATTAATACATAACACAATTGTAGCACTAACCTATTGCAGCAACTGAGCTCAGAAAACCCAGCATTGAACCTGGGTCCCCCTCGTCTCTTTGGTTCAGTGCCAGGCCAGCCGCTGAGCCATCCAGGTGACCAGTGCTTGGCTTCTTGAAAAATATATCTAAGGTTCACTCACGCTATTTGCATCTCTCTGCTGAGTCAGGAAAACAGCAGTCCAGCTCTACCGGGCAGCCCGTGCTTACTTCAATATCCTTTGTAAACCCTTGGGCTAGGCTCAGACAGATCTGTGCCATGCATTTTGTTCCCACTGTAATAATTCAGTCTCTCGTCATCAATAATGATTTGTTTTTCATCAGACCTTATTCCACAAACTTTTTTCCCCACTTTTTTATTGGTTGCAATACAACAGTTCTTCTCTGCTGTTCTAAGGTGATTTGAATCTTGTTAATAAGTAGCCTCAGAATCTTTTTACCATCAACTTCGACAATCCAGGTGAAAGTTGTTTGAAGTGTTGGTGAGTCCCGGGATGGCGGGACTGACCTATCAAGAAAGATTGGATCAATTGGGATTGTATTCACTGGAGTTCAGAAGAATGAGAGGGGACCTCATAGAAACGTTTAAAATTCTGACGGGTTTAGACAGGTTAGATGCAGAAAGAATGTTCCCAATGTTGGGGAAGTCCAGAACCAGGGGTCACAGTCTGAGGATAAGGGGTAAGCCATTTAGGACCGAGATGAGGAGAAACTTCTTCACCCAGAGAGTGGTGAACCTGTGGAATTCTCTACCACAGAAAGTAGTTGAGGCCAATTCACTAAATATATTCAAAAGGGAGTTAGATGAAGTCCTTACTACTCGGGGGATCAAGGGTTATGGCGAGAAAGCAGGAAGGGGGTACTGAAGTTTCATGTTCAGCCATGAACTCATTGAATGGCGGTGCAGGCTAGAAGGGCTGAATGGCCTGCTCCTGCACCTATTTTCTATGTTTCTATGTTTCTAAACCCTGATGTCTCAGTGGTTCAATGCACAGCTGGCACAGTACCCATCAGGATGTTCAGCCCCAGGGTGTGCTGTGATAGCTGACCTTGGCTGGGTTGACAGCAGCACACCTATAATTGGCCTCAGTGCCCCGGGGCTAGAGAAGCAAGAATCAGCCAGGCTTCCCACTCCTGATCACTATCCCGTGACCCCTACTGGAAAATGTGCGTGCCCATGCGGATGTCAAGTGAGTTGAGGAAAAGGGTTGGGTCGGGTTGGGTGGCCTGACAGGATCAGGTCCAGCTGTGATGCTGCATAGACTATTAATCTGCTGAGACCTTCTGTCTAAGCTCACTGGACAAATGACGTGTGAGTGAAATACCGGAGCATTCATGGGACTGCAGCCGAGTAAGAGGCAGGGCCCTTGGGAAAGCAGGAGAGAAAAGTGGGAAAAGAGTTAGAAGGTGATTTTGTGGAATGTGGTGGTAGGGACTGGAGAAGCACAGCCAGCAGTCTAGGGGTCCTGAATCCCGTCATCTTAGGGGTGTAATGTATTTGCTTTATGGGTTCTTTCCTTAAGAATTCATAGCAACACATTGCTATTAAGAACTAGTTGGTTTATTAACAAAGGTTTAACAATCACACTACACATTACCAGTTCATCCACTAGGCTCGCAACTGCATACCTCATCGTGGATGACCTAGACCCAACTGGCTGGGGTTTTATTGAGTCTTGTAAACATCACGTGACTGGCTAAGCCACTCACAATGCAACAGCTCTACAACTATTTTGGTGTAAAATAATAAATCAAGTGCCCCCTTATTAAAGGGGCACTAAAACCGACAAATTAATCAATAAAACTTTTTGAACAATAAACAGTCAAATTAAAATTTTGCTTGCCTCGGGTGATGATGCACTCCAGTCCCTCTGGCACCCACCTCTCGCGGAAGGCCATGAGCGTACCAGTGGACACCGCATGCTCCATCTCCAGGGACACCCTGACTCGAATGTAACCGCCGAAGAAAGGAAAGCAGTCGGGCTGAACGACCCCCTCGACCGCCTGCTGCCTGGATTGGTTAATGGCCACCTTGGCTCAACACCTCTACAAACCTATGAGCATATTCACAGGTACATACATTACAAGGGGTGATTATAACTATCGGGCGGCTGGAACAATCGGGCGGCTGGAAGATGGAGTGCGTAGGCCAGATGCCCGTTCTATCTGGCTGGAGGCCTGGTCCATTTTGAGGGAGGGGCCTCATTAACATACCCCCCCTGTGAGCTACACCTTCTCCTGAAGGGCATCCCGCTACAGATCACCAGCTCCAGGCCCGCGTGGATTGGGCAACCCGGAGGTTGGCCCAGCCGGCAGGAAGATAGGTCCAGGGGAAAGGGGACAAATCACAGAAGGGAGGGGAAGAACTGAGCAGCACACATTGTCTTTGTGGAGTCCGGGGGAGCGCTCCTGCTCCTCCCAGCCTCACAGAAGTCGCTTTAGACTTACCTTTTCGAGGCCTCTGTTTCTTCCCCGGGTTTTATTGAGCAGAGTGTTCGTTGGGGAAAATGTGTCCAGTTGGCCCGTAAAATTACACTGGGGTCCAGCGTACGTCACAGGACCCTGATTAGCATAGATAAATGAGCTGGGTGCCTGGGTCGTCCAGCAAAAAGCCCGAGTTAAAATGTCAACAAAGCGGGAATCAGGCAGTAAGTTGGCCACCTTGATTTAAACACTGCCGCTGTCCCACTTCCGCCATGTGGAGGGAGTTAAAATCACTCCCTCACCTCAGAAATGATGAGAAAGGCTTCGGTGAATGGCAGTGCATTGCCATTTTAAGAAATGCAATGAGCTAACAGATCCAGGGTGTCCAGGCTTGTTTGCAGCACAGTGTTAGTGTAATGTGAGAGGGCACACACGTACAACGCTGTAATACAATGTCATGTCAGGAGCTTATGTAATGTAAGTTGGAGCAGGCCCAGGATGGTGTGGGCCCAGGAGAGAGAGCGAGAGCGAGAGGGGGGGAGAGCGTGGACAGCACTGAGGCTGCTGAAGCGACGCTGGCGTTCGCAGACCCTGCTGAAATGTTTATTTATAAGTCCCACGGTCTGGCGCACAGCTTGCCAATCACAACACTTAAAGGGTTTTCCAACTGGCCAGAAACATTCCTTTTCAAAGCATGATTTTTTTTCGTGGAGGGGCCCTGGCTATCTGATACCTGCTAGGCGACAAAATTAGTTTCCTAAACAGAGTGCTCTCTGTTTCCCATGATCCTGTACTTTGCTGCCATGCGGAGTTGACGGAAACCACTGATTAATGATTTTGACATGCTTTCTAGTTCTCTAATTCAATTATTACATTCATCAAGTACTGTTTAACTAGTTTGCCCACAGTTTAAATGACTTGGTTTCTAATTTCAGGAGTTTTCTGCGTGTTCCTACAATGTCTCTTTTACACGCAGAATAGCTGTTCTCTTCTGTACCAAAAACTTGATTTTCACTTAAGTTTATTTTCTGACTCTCAATGATGTGTACGATTCCACGGTCGTGGTAGGTCACCTTAGCTCACCCACGTGGCCAATCTCCATGCGTGCGAGTGTCAACAGGGCATTTGACCATGGAGGGCATCACAGTCAAAACCAATCCTGTCCTCGTAAGAACATAAGAATTAGGAGCAGGAGTAGGCCATTCGGCCCCTCGAGCCTGCTCTGCCATTCAATGAGATCACGGCTGATCTTCTACCTCAACTCCACTTTCCTGCACTATCCGCATAATCCCTTCATTCCCTTAATATTCAAAAATCTATTAATCTCGGTCTGAGTATACTCAAAGACTGAGCCTCCACATGCCACCGGGGTAGAGAATTCCAAAGATTCACCACCCTCTGAGTGAAGAAGTTTCTCCTCATCTCGGTCCTAAATGGCCGATCCCTTATTCTGAGCCTGTGACCCCTGGTTCTAGACTCCTCAGTCAGAGGAAATATCCTCCCTGAACCTGCCATGTCAAGCCCTGTAAGAATTTTGTATGTTTCAATGTGATCACCTCTCATTCTTCATCTGACTTCCACATCTGCACCCTCTGCAGCACGGGCAACTGGACAGCAAGCGGGACCGAGCACCCGAGCTGATTTTTCCCTCCTCCTACCCCACCCAATGGATAATGGCAATTCAAGGACAATCAAAAGTCCCCATATTCTGATCTTCCACATGTGGTACCTACCCATGGGAATTAAGTGCAGTAGATTGAATTGAATCTATCTTGGGCTGTGAGGTGAGGTTGGTTTCTGTCAGGCAAGAAGAGGTTGTTAGTCCAGCTTTGCCGTCTCATTGAAAGGCTTTGCCCCAGGACAGTTCTGGCGGATAATCAGGAACGCTGATAAGCGAGTTGCAGTGCTCTGCAAAATAAAAATCGGACTGTGTGAGCCATAGCAAACGAGCCGACTCCTGTCCTCACCTGCATACGCAACGCCACACGGGGACAGGGGTGTCACTGGAGACTGAACAGAAGCAAGTGTCTGACTGTTTTTTCCCCTCCTTATCCTTGGGGCCAAATGCAGCTTTCCGACTGCTGCCCTGCCTATGATCAGCTACATCAGCGTGGTCCAGGGATTGAACGCCACAGCTTAATGTCTGTACGGCTCAGTACCGCACTGGATGAGGCAGTTACCTGCTGAACCAGAAGGGGTACCAAGAGCGGACCACTATTCACTGCATGATTTCCGTGTGGTTTAGTCCCCCAAATAAAATAAAGATTTGGCCAATACTTTTTTATGAAGGCAATGTCCTTTAAGCAGCTTTGAAGGCACTTTCAAAAATGTTTTTTTTTAATGATTTGGTCATTATTTTTTTTAATTCATGCTCTGTTTATGAGCATAGACTTTGAAAGCAATTGCAGTGCCCGGATGGATTAATTGTAAAGGAGAGGAAGAAGCATTATCTGTGATGGGCTTAGATCTGGAATGCACAATTAGCATTCCACAAACGTGGAAATAGAATCTAGGATAAGTCTCCCTACAGTTCAGTAGCTGTGGAGCTATCGGTGTTTCAACACACCCTAAGTCACAGTGTGTGAATTAGGGAAGGACTATTCTCCTTCTAGAGATGGGTAACATTGCTATGAACAAATTTCTTCCCCGAAGATAAAGGTGATTCCCTGGGAAACCTGATAGCACGCCCATCCCACAAAATAAATGCATGAGAGATATTCCTGCATTGGTGCCAGGTAGTGACCATCTCCAACAAGGGAAGTCCAAACCACTTCCCCCTAGATCTTCAATGGCACCACCATCACTGACACCCCCCTCCCCCAACTTTCAACATCATGGGGGTCACCATTGACCAGAAGATTAACTGGGCTAGCCATATCAACACCATGTCTACAAGAGCAGTCTCACGAACGTAAACTATCCCTCCTCGTCCTTCTTGACTTGTCTGCAGCCTTTGATATGGTTGACCACTTCATCCTTCTCCAACACCACTCCACTGTCATCCAGCTGGGTGGGACTGCATTTGCCTGGTTCCATTCTTATCTATCTAATTGTACATTGGCTTTCGGTTAAGCAACGCCTCCATTTCACAATTCTCATCCTTATTTTCAAATTCCTCCATGGCCTCACCCCTCCCTATCTCTGTAATCTCCTCCAGCCCCACATCCCCCTGAGATATCTGCGCTCCTCTAATTCTGCCCTCTTGAGGATCCCTGATTATAATCACTCAGCCATCGTTGGCCGTGCCTTCTGTTGCCTAGGCGCCAAGCTCTGGAACTCCCTGCCTAAACCTCTCAGCCTCTCTACTTCTCTTTCCTTCTTCAAGACACTCCTTAAAACATACCTCTTTGACCAAGACTTCTACTTATGTAGCACTGTGTCAAATTTTTTATCTCATAATACTCCTGTGAAGTGCCTCGGGACATTTCACTCCGTTAAAGACGCTATATAAATACAAGTTGTTGTTGTTTCATCCCATGGGAGCCTTTCTCTCCTTTGCTTTGCAAGTGTCAGGGCAGTGAAAGTTATGAGTCTGCTGTTGTTTCAGCTCTCTTTCTAATTCTTTCTGCGCTCATTTAATACAAGCTGATTCATTTTAATTCAATTCATTGTGTCCTGGCCAACAATTATCCCTCAACCAACATCACCAAAAACAAAACAGATTGTTTGGCCATTTATCTCATTGCTGTTTGTGGGATGTTGCTGTGCACAAATTGGCTGCTGCGTTTCCCTACATGACAACAGTGGCTATACTTCAAAGTACTTCATTGGCTGTTAAACGCTTTGGGATGACCTGAGGTCATCTACTGAGCGTAGAACTTTTATCAGTGTTAAATTTGATCTGCCATTGTCTGTTCAATTCCATAATCTAAATGGTTCTGCAAGGCTTTGCCTGCACCCTCTGTCTTGACTGCTCACCCTCTTTTAATGTCATCAGCAAATTTAACAAGTCTTGTTTGGTTATGATATCCAGATCAATTATGTAACAACATGGATCTTGTTATGTCTCAAATAAAGCAACGTGACTGAGTACTGTAGACTTGAGTAAGTGTGACCTTAGTCTCTTTATTCTGACTCCAGAGTACCAGCACAGCATGGGAGGCCTGCCTGTATGCTGGGATCCCTTGGGACTCCAACAGATATGCCCTCTGGTGGCAGTAGAATGCTGATTACAAGGTGTTGCATACATAACTGACCTAAGCACTGACCCCTCCGGGACTTTACTCAACACTTGCCCTTTGCTTCATGAGTACTATCTGATCTTATTTTTTAACCAATTTCTAGCCAGTCCCATACTCAACCTGGATTCCTGTGGTTTTTAGCATAATTAGAATACTTTCATGTGGGAATTTGTCAAAATGATTTCCAATATATCGGGAGTTCCACTATTTACTTTATGTGAGATGTCGAAGAGGTTTCTCAGGCAGAACTTTCCCCTATTAAAATCCCGTTGACTGTTTCTTATTAAATTATTGCTACACAGGTAGTCCTCCAGCCTGTAACCTTCGAACAGATTCTATTATTTTACCCTCTATTGACGTTAGGTTAATAGGCCTGGGTTCAGATATGTAACCCTTTGTAGTCCTTGATTGATGATTTATGAAGGGTTTAGATAGAGTAAATAAGGAGAAACTGTTTCCACTGGCATTAGGGCCAATCATCAGAGGAAACAGATTTAAGATAACTGGCAAAAAAAAATGGGGTGGGTGGGGTCGGAAGAATTTTTTTATGCAGCGAGTTGTTATGGTTGGGAATGAAAATGTGGTGGAAGCAGATTCAATAGTAACTTTCAAAAGGGAATTGTATATATATGTGAAAGGGAAATATTTGCAGGGCTATGGGGAACGAGCAGGGGAGTGGGACTAATTGGATAGCTCTTTCAAAGACAGGCATGATGAGCCGAATGGCCTCCTTCTGCATTGTAAGAGTCAATGATTCCATGATAATCTATACGTTTGATGGCATAATGTTCCTGTTATAGCCGATGGGTTTGGGTTGTCCCTCTAAGATCATAATACAGTAGATCCCTTGGGATTTTATAGTTGCCCTTCTAGATCCTGCAAAATGTGTCTGTTCTTTAAGACCTTTGGGGTTTTGAATGCAGTCTCAGTACAATAGAATTTCAGGCAGAAAGTATGTTTTGTGTCTCATTTGTTACTCCTTCAAGAAACAAGTGTCGGGGTGATTTCTATTTATGAATTTAGCAGATTTATTGTCGATGAACTCTTTTTGTAGTTACAAGTGCACTTGCACCTGTATGGGACATCTGTGTGGTTCTAATATTGCTACATGTAAAATAAACTCTTTTCTTCTGAATGACTAATGGCTCAGCCAGCAGAGTGTGGTGGTTAAATACCTTGTCAATGGAAATATTCAATTACAGGGACTAGTTGAAAACAACTGGATAAATGATAGGTATAGCAAAGTGCTGAATGTCCTCATGTTGGGGTTGGTGGATTCATGTAATGGTCATAACATTCCCACCATTTCAGTTTTAGAATTAAAATGAATTAACGAGGTAGTCAGAGTCTATTTTAGCAATGTTATCTTCCTTCTATTTCTGGGGTGTGTATGTTTACTGGAATGTTCTTGTCCATATGCATGGGAAGGAATGCACATGTGGGGCTGTACGCATGTGTACAAGTGTGACCCTATTAGTCATTAATGTGTACTTGCATGACTGCATATGTATGTTTCTGAAGGTATGCATGCACATGCTGTAAGGCTGTGCAGCATGTATGTATGCATGATTATGTGTGTGAACTTGTATGCATGTGCCACTACATGTATGTGTATGTGTTTGAATATTCTTGTCCAACTCCAGATCTGAAGCGATACAAAATAAAGAGGTTGATGTATTTCTAGTAACATTTTGCTTGGTATTGGCGTTACAGTTATGGAGAAGCTCAAGATTGTAGACATAATGAACAAATTCTTGTTAATGTTATTGTTAAGTGCGTTTTACATGAGTATTGATCACTGTGAGCTGGATTTTCCTCCGATTGGCAGATTAGTGGCAGGGCAGGACTTATGATTCTGCCATTAACCCTGGTCTTACCACCGGAAGCCCTAATTACATATGTGGGATGGGTTAGGTAATATTGTTCCTCGTTGGTTTACCACCACTGGGAAGGAGGGAAATTGATTGCAGCGGCAATGTTTTAAACACTACTGAAAACCCCGAATCCACACAAGGGGGAAGTTCAGCAGGCACGAAGCAGACAGGAGAGGCTATGGGTGATGGTGAGGTAGCAAGAGGTGGTTAGCAAGGGCTGGGCAAGGTAGTCTCGGTTTTAAACACTCTCTGAAAGTATTGCTATGACATTACATGCAGCCGCTATTTATTCAAGGGCAAATGTCACCTTGCATTAAGCTAAACGAGCTCTTCTGCTGCTGACATTAAAGGAGCTGCTTTGGAGACAGAGGGGGATGCTCTCATGACCACCTGTGCACTTCGAGATCCACAACCCCTGCCATGTCCAGATCCAGGATCCTACCACAACCTCATCAACTCCGTCATGACACCTCACCTACTCCAGCACCAGCTCAGAGACACTCACTTGGGAGGAAGTATTTCATTAATCAGCAGGATTTTCACTGAGTGAAGTGCAAAGCACTAGTGTCAATGAGGATCTGAGAGTGGAAGGGCTTGTGGGGGGGCGGGTGGCGAGGGTAATGCCGTTCTTCCATGGAAGGTGAAGAAGCAACACCCTCGGCTGAGCAGCTTAGGGACCCAGATCTCAGGGACCCAGTCTTCCAAAGCAAAATGATTTGGGAGCAAGCAATGGAGACAATTTTCATGCATATGGTTGAGACGATGCAGAAGTGGGAGGAGTCCACTACACACATTTGCAACACATTGCAAGAAGTTTCTCCCAATCTGCAAAACATCCAAAGAGAGTGACAATCCGGGAAGTTTCTGTCGTGGCAAGAGGAGGGCACTGAGGACATGAATGGCTTCTGGAGTGGTCGTTAACACTGTTTCAGTAGATGTACTGAGGGTCAGCCTGAACAGCACCTATCCGGGGGTTTCCAAGATTGATTGGGACTATTAAGTCTGTCAACAGGCTGACCAGTAATACCTCAGATTCTGTGATCTGCACCAGTGGGCTACCAGAAGTGATCACAGATGTTGCTGTCTCTCTGCAATGCGCCTGCCTCCTCACCACCGCTCCAATGCTTTCACATGAGGGAGCTTCACACATGGGCTCAGCACCCTTGACACTAAAAGCAAAATGATACTAGAGGCTGATTGCACTGGGACAGCCGCTTCACTAAGATGAGCGTCACCTTGGGCCACTCGCGCCCCAGGAGAACCTTCCCAACCATTCGCTGCTCAACCTCGTATCACTCAGGGTGCACCTTGTAGAAGTAGTAGACTGGGAGCTAAAGCAATTAAAGTAGCTGGCACAAAAGGCCACAGTTATAGATAGATAGGGTTTGTGGCACACTTTGTAAATGTTCTGCAAAGTCAGTGCAGATTAACCTAGAGTTAATTTCCATGCATGCTTGCAATATTTTGGAGTTCGATGATGGGATGTAAAAAAAAATCAGACTACTGAAGGAAATATTCAGAGGACTTTGACAATGAAGAATTCTGTGAGGGGGTGGGGGGGTGGTTATTTCCTCGCCATTTTCATCATCATCCCCTTTAGCTTGCAGAAGCTCCAAGTCTTTCTTTTAGCGATATCATGCATTATGTAACAGACTACAATGATTCTAGAGATTACTGCTGTGTTGCATTGCAGGGCTCCACCAAATTTATCCGGGCATCTAAATCAAGACTTCAGAATGCCTTTGGAATGCTCAGTCACACTTCTTGTGCTTCATTATGTTTGTTCTCCCTGGACTGGAGTCATAGGCTATGACAGTATCGACCATCCTGATACACGTCACTGAATCATCAGATCTACTTTGGTGGATTGGCAAATGATGACAGCGTTGTGACAGCGCCCTGGGTAGCAGGCATTCAGATGCAGGATAAGGTGATTGGCATTGCACATTAGCTGCACACTAATTGAATAAAAGCCTTTATTGTTCATGAAATTGAGGGGTTTTCCATATAGGGCTTTGAGTGTCACATGTGTTGCATCAATTGCACTTGGGAATCTCCCGTGGAATTGGATAGCTCGCTCTCCTTGCTAAGCTGCTTGAATTGAGAAGTAAGTGAACTACCTAACTCGACTGAAAGGAGCATCCTTAACTTTCTTTATAAAATACTGGTCTGCAGCCTGACTAATGTGAAGCAGGTCACCAGGTACTTTTTGGGAAGATCATAAGAACATAAGAAGTAGGAGCAGGAGTAGGCCATTTGGCCCCTTGAACCTGCTCCACCATTCAATAAGATCATGGCTGATCTGATCTTGGCCTCAACTCCACTTCCCTGCCTGTTCGCCATAACCCTTCACTCCACTAGCGTTCAAAAATCTGTCTAACTCCACCTTGAATATATTCTATGACTCAGTCTCCACAGATCCCATTGTAAGAAATTCAAGGCAATGGTGACTGCTGCAGAAAATGCTGTTCACCTGGTGGAAGTGGGTTGCAGAGCTTCAGCCAGCAGCTGAGATATTTCCAGTCACCTCCAGTGAGAAGTACAGTCTGTTGAGGCAGTGACGTGCAGAGACATCTAAGACTTTCTAGGTCTGTAAATGTTATAGAGTGGGTATCCACATTTAGAGAAGAAACATCTTCTGCGAAGCCTCATTTCAAGAACTTCCAATCTAGCCTCTCCATATTCTCATCCTCTTCCTCCTCAAAACATAGGAACTGTAATTTCTGCAAAGCTGTCTAAAAGTAGCAGGAAAAGTGTTGCTAGAACCTCCAGAGCACCAAGCAGCTAAAATTAATATGCAGGCAAAGTAAAACTAAATCTTCCGATCCAACAAACAAAATGGTCTCCTCAGTACGCTATTCGATGCTGTGGTGCTGCCCTTACCTCCACTTCTGGAGTCGGGTCTGGGTGGGCATTAAAGAGAGAAGGAAAGAAAGAAGAAGGAATGACGTGCATTTATATGCCGCCTTTCATGACCTCAGGATGACCCAAAGCACTACACAGCCAATTAAGTACTTTTGAAGTGTAATCACGGTTGTAATGTCGGAAAGGCAGCAGCCAATGTGTGCACAGCAAGGCCCCACAAACAGTAATGTGATAATGAGCAGACCATCTGTTTTAGGCGTTGATTGACGGATAAATATTGGCCAGGACAATAAAGGGAAATGACTTTTAAGAGAAGTCAGCTGCAATTGCTTGGGGTGGATTGGAAGGTGTTGGGCCCTACTGCCCCATTGTACTTTTTTATTGCCCCCAAACTGCCTGAAAATAGGCAATAAGTAGAAGAAAGATCCAATTCGGTGTTCACAGTACTGATTTCTGAAAAAAATGTGCTTTGCATAAGGCTGTCACGCCAGCCTGCTGGGGGCTAAACCCTGTGCCAATTCACTGTAACAAAACCACAAATGGAATTCTTTCAGTTTACAAACAATGGTATTACATTACTGTGCCTCTTCTTAAAGCTACATTGCTTCAGTATTTTCAGAATTACTCCAATCGGGAAATGTTCTGTGAATGTATGGATCTTTAAAGCTTAATATGTTGATCATTTTTGGAAAGAAACAAATCTATTGAACTTTTAACTGTAAACATTTTACGAACTGTGCCAACAAAACTCAGTCGTTAACTAGCCCAAGGGTCAAATTCCAGGCGGGAGTAAAGCCATCTAATCTAATGTTACCCACATTCCAAGCGTAACCAAATCCACTTCTTATATCTGTCATTCAATCAAAAATGTTTATAGATATTAATTTTAGGAAATCCCTTGAGGTATCACCCTTGCCTGCTCTTGCTATATTGAAAGTTGATCATAGTAATTAGGATCCAGGATTATTTATTAGAGTAGATGGAGCTTGGATTGTTGATTATAGTAGGTGAGGCTGGATTTACACAATTTACTAGATGGGGCTGGGATCATTGATCAGACCAGGTGAGGCTGGGATCATTGATCAGACCAGGTGAGGCTGGGATCATTGATTAGACCAGGTGAGGCTGGGATCATTGATTAGACAAGGTGAGGCTGGGATCATTGATTAGACCAGGTGAGGCTGGGATCATTGATTAGACCAGGTGAGGCTGGGATCATTGATTAGACAAGGTGAGGCTGGGATCATTGATTAGACCAGGTGGGGCCAAGTTTATTGATTGACCAAGGTGGGGTAAGGTTGATGAAATGAATAGGTGGGGTAGGGTTATTGATTTGGATAGGTGGAGCTAAAGTTACCGATCACGCTGTTTTGCCACTTTACGTAAGAGGGGCTGCCACTAATCATGAAAGTAATTCGGTCTGATAAAAGAAAAAAAAGGATGACCTGCAATAATATAGCTCCTGTCATGACCTCTGGATGTTCCAAAGCGCTTTACAGCCAATGAAGTAATTGATTAGGGTAGGTGAGACTCGGGTTACTATTTTGAGTAGGTAGAGCTGGGGATTCTGATTGGAGTAGGTGGGGATGGGTTCATTGGGGAAAGAATGTGGAGAGATTGGAGAAGCTGGAGTTGTTCTCCTTATAGCTGAGAAGGTTAAAAAGAAATTTGATAGAGGTGTTCAAGCTCATGAAAGGTTTTGATAGAGTAAATAAGAGGAAACTGTATCTAGTGGCAGAAGGGTTGATAACCCTATTAGTGATTTAGATTTAAATGTAGGGAGCATGATAAAGAAATTTGCAGATGATACAAAAATGGCCATGTGGTTGACAGTGAGGAGGAAAGCTCTAGACTGCTGGACAGTATCGATGAATATCAGTTGGGCAGAAAAGTGGCAAATGGAATTCAATCCGGAAAAGTGTGAGGTAATGTATTTGTGGAGGGGCAACAAGGCAAGGGAATACACAATAAATGGGAGGATATTGAGAGGTGTGGAGGAACAGAAGGGCCTTGGAGTCTATGCCTACAGATCCTTAAAGGTAGCAGGACAGGTCAATAAGATAGTTAAAAAGGCATACGGAATGCTTTCCTTATTAGCCGAGGCATAGAATACAAGAGCAGGAAAGCTATGCTAGAACTGTATACAACACTAGTTAGCCCACAGCTTGGTTACTGCGTGCAGTTCTGGTCACCACATTACAGAAAGAATGTGATTGCACTAGAAAGGGTGCAGAGGAGATTTACGAGGATGTTGCCAGGACTAGAAAACTTTAGCTATGAGGAAAGATTGGATAGGCTGAGGTTGTTTTCTTTGGAAAAGAGGAGGCTGAGGGGAAATTTAATTGAGGTGTATAAAATTGTGAGGAGCCTTGATAGAGTGGATAGGAAGGACCTATTTCCCATAGCAAAGGGGTCAATAACCAGGGGGCATGGATTTAAAGAAGTTGGTGGAAGGATTAGAGGGGATATGAGGAAAAATGTCTTCACCCAGAGGGTGGTGCGGGTCTGGAAGGGCCTGAAAGGGTGATAGAGGCAGAAAGTCGCATCACATTTAAACATTACTTGGACGTGCACTTGAAGTGCCGTAATCAAGACTATGGACCGAGTTCTGAAAGATGGGATTAGGCTGGATAGCTCTTTTTCGACCAGCGCAGGCATGTTGGGCCTAATGGCCTCCTTCTGTGTTGTAATTTTTCTATGAGTCTATGACTCGATGAACCAGAGGCCACAGATTTATGGTGATTGAAGGGAAAAAATGACAGGGCTGTGGGGAAAGAACAGGGGAGTGGGATTAATTGCATAGCTCTACCAAAGAGCTGTCACGGGCACGATGGGCTGAATGGCCTCCTTCTGTGCTTCATGAATTATATACCTGTACTATGATTATATGATTCTGGTGGTCATTGATTTGACTAGGTGTGGCTGCAGATAATGATTAGATAGGTGGAGTGGGATTTTTCTTATTGGAGTCTATCAAGTTTCCATTAAGCTTTTGCTGCTGTTCTTGGCAGCCCTTTAGATCCATTATATATATATTATAACACAACAGTGAGTAGATTTCTAATTCCTAATGTGCCTGACATCACTATACCTCCACCCCCACCCTCTTGGTGGATTGGACAAGCCTCCTTGATGAAGTGCTGAAAGTTTGACTTGATCCTAGAGAACAGTGAGACAACTGTTGGGTTTGTTATTGCATCTGGATTGCTTTCACAATGAAAACAGTTCTATTTTAATCTCCTTGCAAATGCCAATGACTTTAAGTAAGAGTCAGTCTGAGCAGAATTGATATCAGTTGAGTTGTAGCTGCACACAGAATTTTAACTTGTCCGCGTTTATCCTCTGTGGATAAAGTGTTTTCACAAGCTGAAGAAAGAAAGACTTACATTTATATAGTGCCTTTCACGACCACCAGATGTCTCAAATCGCTTTACAGCCAATGCTTTTGAAATGTAGTCACTGTTGTAATGTAGGAAACGTGGCAGCCAATTTGCGCATAGTAAGCTCCCACAAACAGCAATGTGATAATGACCAGTTTTTTGTTATGTTGATTGATAATAAATATTTACCAGGACACCAGGGAGAACTCCCCTGCCCTTCTTCGAAGTAGTGCCATGGGATCTTTTACATCCACTTGAGAGAGCAGACGGGGCCTCGGTTTAACGTCTCATCTGAAAGACAGCAACTCCGACAATACAGCGCTCCCTCAGCACCGCACTGGATTGTCAGCCTAGATTTATGTGCTGAAGTCCCTGGAGTGGGACTTGAACCCACAGACTTCTGACTCAGTGGCGAGAACACTACCCACTGAGCCACAGCTAACACCTGAAGAACAGTTTCTTTGCGGGGGTGAGGTGGGGGGGTGGGCGATTATAAAAGTAGTCGCTTGACAATTATTAGTGTACCTTTCTCAGTTAGTCTATGGAAGGTTTGTGAATGGAGAGCTCAGAATTTGGGTCAGATTTCAATACAATTAATGCCAAATTGTATCAAAATTCTGGTGGCCAGAAAGACCAGTTTTTACTGAGGCTCCCTAGTGGTTGGTTTAAGACAGAGGAAGCAGTCACGAAAATTGTCCTTATAGACATTTCTTGAGGTATGGCTCCCCAACCGTTTTGAATACCTTGCCCAAGTCATTTTTCATTACAACAGTGATTACACTCCATTGACTTTAAAGAGCTTTGAGACGTCCGATGGTCGTGAAAGGCACTATATAAATGTAGGTCTTTCTTTCTTTCCGATGAGCCGAGATAGTGAGTTGTCGGTATCCTATTTGACTGGGGAGAAGTATCACAGCTGAGTCCAATCCTGCCCTTCACCCAACATCCATAAACAAGCAGAGGTCACTGGATAGTGATCAGAGGCAGGAATATGGCTGATTTCCCCCCCCCCTCCCTAGCCCAAGGGTGCTGAGGCCAATTGTAGCTGGCCTGGCTGAAACCTGTGACCTTTCTGGTGTGCATGACTCAGAGATGCAGAGTATCCACAGTGCATGGTCAACCCTCAAGGTTTCCATAATCAGCACCTGCGAAGAGATGCTTGGTCACTCGACCAGGAAGCATCAAGGGCTAGATTTTCCACTTTTTATTGCATGCTTAATGCCCACTCAACGTCCATTTTACCACTGAAATGACGTATAACACCCATATATCGCCCATTTAGCCGCAAAATGGAAACTGACGGGCATTTTTCAGAAACTTATTGCCTAGCGTTACTTCCCCCATGTGCCTAATGCCGGGAAAAAATAATACTGCCCGCCCACTTTTTTTGGGTGGAATCATCAGAATGGGCGAAATCAACGCCCATAATATTGCCCAGCGTTACTTTCCGCACGGAATCAATGCCGAGATTCAATAATACCGCCCGCCCACTTTTTTTTGTCGTAAAGATCATATTTGCCGAAACTAGCGGCCATGAGATCGCCACCTCGTACACATATTGCCCACAATATCGCTCGCCTAAAAAAATCGCCCGGAAAAAGTGGAACTAACTGGAACTAGTCACAGCGTTATGGACGGCATTTTCTACATCACATGTCGCATCCTTTAAAAGGCTGCTGTACTTCAACCTCGGGGGAGTTCGGATGTACCCTGGAGGTCGTTGGAGTTGATGTGAACACCTGCACAAACATCTTGACCATACTGTGACCAAGTGGAATTTAATAGGTGTCTTCATCGGGACATTCATTGTTTGTGACCAATCGGTGGAAAACAGAGCTATTGCAATGGGGCCTGTCCTTTCTCACCCTCTCTTGGTGACCAATTACATGCTGCAAACTTGAGATGGCCAAAGGTATGCTCCACAGCATTATGTGCCTAATGTAAGACATGTCAGACTGATGAGGAGGACCAGACGTTACACCCCCCCCCCCCCCGCAAGTACAGGGACAAGCGGGCTTACCTCGACTTGCCCGACACCACCTGCGCTTCCACAAAGCAGTTATCACTGAGGTATGCCAACTCATAAGGGGAGTTTGCAGCCTGCCAGCACCATCAGTACTGCACTATCCGTCAAGATCAAAGTCACCGCGGCACTGTCGTTCTACGCGTCGGGTTTTTTTCAGGCCTCAGCTGGCGACATTTGCGGTCTGTCTCAGCATGCCAAATATTGTTGCATTAGACAGGTCACTAAAGCCCTGTACATATGCAGGAGAGACTTGATCAGCTTCCCTATGACCAGGGAGGCACAAAGTGAGAGGGCTCTAGGATTCTCCAGAATTGCAAACTTCCCCAAGGTGCAGGGAGCAACTGTACGCACATCACGATGCAGGCACCTTTTCAGGATTCAGAGGTTTTCAGGAACCGCAAGGGATTTCACTCCCTGAATGTCCAACTCATTATCGACCACCAGCAAATTATAATGGAAGTGAATGCTAAATTTCTGGGCAGCATCCATGATGCTCACATCCTGCGTGAGAGCACTGTATCTGAATTGTTTAACAATCAGTCACAAGGTCAATGCTGGATGCTTGGTGACAAAGGATATGGCCTCGCCACCTGGCTGATGACCCCCCCCCCCCCCCCCGCAAAAAACCCACACCAAAACCGAGAGGCAATACAACGAGTGCCACAGAGCCATTCGCAATATCATGGAGAAAACCATTGGAGTGCTTAAGCAGCGCTTTAGATGCCTGGACCACTCAGGAGGCAAGCTCCAATACCACCCTGAGCAGGTAGCTCAATTCGTGGTGGTGTGCTCCATGCTGCATAACTTGGCTATCAGGAGGGGACAGGAATTGCCTGATGAGTCTGACAGTCCACCTCACCAGAGAGAGGAAGAGGAGGACGAGGAGGCGGACACTGACATCAGCCCAGATAATCAGGCTGATGCTGAAGTCATGCGTCCACCCCCCTGTAGACGGCATGAAAGGGCCCGTGGTGGAATGACAGCTGCAAGAGCCTTACGTTAGGAGCTCATCAATGATCGCTTTGCCTGAAAGAACGTTGGTGTTATTTACAAGGCTGACACACTGCTGGGTGTGCAGGTGATACATCAATGGTGGGCATCACCTTCGTGACAGTTCAAGTTTAAGTTGATTGAAGTTAAGTGTGAATATACCCTTTGATGTTCAGGAATCACCAGCATAATGGTGCAGCTATCTGAACCAATGCGCAACAAGGTATTGCTAATTAAAAAACATTTAAACTGAACGGTTGTCTGAAATCATCAGTATTTCTGTAAACACCATCCCTTCCGCCCCCCCCCGCTTCTCCTGCCCTCCTCTACCCCTTCCCCTCCTGACTCCAAGCCGCCTGGCTGAGGAACTCCTCAGGCTTCATTGCGGGGCGGGGGGGGGGGGGCGATGATGGCTGAACCGCTGCTTAGTAGGCTTTTTGCTGCTGGTGAATCTCCATTGTGCCTCCTACAACAGCCAAACAAGCATACACCACAGCCACACACGCTTTCAGTCGTTTTCAGCTCCCTCACTCTCTGTCTCCACTTCTGCACATGTCATGATGACCCTTGACCTCCTGAATCGCGGGAATCGAGCGTTGCCATGCCGTTGCTAAGGATGCCGATACTTTACGGCAGAAGGTCAGAGAGATTTAACGCTACCGCCCATTTCATATTGCTCGCGGTAATGCCCAATTTCAAAAATGGAGACAAGGTGCTTTGAGAATGGTTGAGAAGCCGGCGATCTGAAAACCCATTTTTACCACCCACACCGGAAGTAACGCCTGTTTTTGGGCGATAGGCACAAAAGTGTAAAATCTAGCCCCAAGACTAGTTCGACGAGAGCAACCAGGAGATCCAGGAGTTAATACGCCGCAAGGGCAAGGCATTCTAGGACTTGAAGCAGCAACACAACTCGAGGGCAAGAAAGCAGCTCTACAGACTTCTGAAGGCTGAGGTCCAACAGAACACCCGCGACCTAAAGAACAAATGGTGGGTGGAGAAAGCTCAAGAAATCCAGTAGCTAACTGATAACTATGACATGCGAGGATTCTTCAGGACCTACGGCCCAAGTACCCAAGGCCTTATCTCACTACTGGCCAAGAGTGGAGAAGTGCTCATCAAGGATAGAGAGGTAGTCAGTGCCCGCTGGAAGGAGCACTTTGAGGATCTCCTCAACCGAGACTCTGTCTTCAACATGGGCGTCCTCGACTTCATCTCACAGCATGCTACCCGCCAACATCTCAGCGCAACCCCAGCCCCGGTGCAAGGTTCAAAAAGGCCATCCGATAACTGAAGAACAACAAGTCATCAGGAGCAGATGGAATTCCCGCCGAAGCACTAAAACATGGCGGAGAAGCACTACTGGCACGGATCCATGACCTCATCTCTCTTCTCTGGAAGGAGGAGATCATGCCAGGAGATCTCAAAGATGCTGTAATCGTGACCATCTTCAAGAACGGTGACAAGTCCGACTGTGGTAACTACAGAGGAATCTCCCTGCTGTTGACTACCGGGAAAGTCATCCCAAAATCCTCCTCAATCGCCTTCTTCCTGTGGCTGAAGAACTCCTCCCAGAGTCGCAATGTGGATTCCGCCCACTAAGGGGTACAATGGACATGATTTTCACCATGCGGCAGATACAAGAGAAATGCAGAGAGCAGCACCAACCCCTGTACATGGCCTTCTTTGATCTCACAAAAGCCTTCGACACTGTCAACCGTGAGGGATTATAGAGTGTCCTCCTCAGATTCGGCTGCCCTCAACAGTTTGTCACCATTCTCCGCCTGTTTCACAATGACATGCAAGCCATGATCCTAACCAATGGATCCATCACAGACCCATTCCATGTTCGGACCGGGGTCAAGCAAGGCCATGTCACTCTTCTCGATCTTCCTTGCTGCAATGCTCCATCTCACCCTCAGCAAGCTCCCCATTGGAGTGGAGCTAAATTACAAGACAAATGGGAATCTGTTCAACCTCTGCCACCTCTAGGCCAGATCCAAGGTTGTCCTATCCTACATCATCAAACTACAGTACGCAGACGACGCCTGCGTCTGCGCACACTCGGAGGCCTGAATCCAAGCTATCGTCAACACCTTCGTCAAGGCGTACGAGAGCATGGGTCTTACATTAAACATCCATAAGACAAATGTCCTCTGCCAACCTGATCGCCATCGCACAGCACTGCCCCCCAGTCATCAAGATCCAGGGCGCGGCCTTGGACAACGTGGACCATTTTTTATACCTCGGGAGCCTACTGTCAACAAGGGCAGACATCGACAACAAGGTCCAACACTGCCACCGCCTTCAGTATGCCAGTGCAGCCTCCGGTCGCCTGAGGAAGAGAGTGTTTGAAGACCAGGACCTCAAACCCGGTACCAAGCTCATGGTATACAGAGCAGTGGTGATACCTGCCCTCCTATATAGCTCAGAGACGTGGACTATGTACAGCAGGCACCTCAAAATACTGGAAAAGTACCACCAGCACGGCCTCCACAAGGTCCTGCAAATCCGTGACAGGAAAGGCGGACCAACGTCAGTGTCCTCGCTCAGGCCAATAGCTCCAGCTTCGAAGCACTGATCACGCTCGATCAACTCCGCTGGACGGGCCACGTCGTCCACATGCCTGACGCGAGACTCGCAAAACAAACGTTCTACTCGGAGCTCCGACACAGCAAGTGAGCCCCAGGTGGGCAGAGGAAATGCTTCAAGGACACCCTCAAAGCCTCCTTGAAAAAATGTAACATCCTCAGCGGGACCTGGGAATTCCTGGCCCAAGACCACCCAAAATGGAGGAAAAGCATCCGGGAACACGCTGAACACTTCGAGTCTCTTCGCCGCGAGCAAGCTGAAGCCAAGTGTCGACAGCGGAAGGAGCGCACATCAACCCAGGAACCCCACCCACCTGTTCCTTCAAACATCGTCTGCCCCATCTGTGACAGAGGCTGTAGGTCCTGCATTGGACTCTTCAGTCACCTGAGAACTCATTTCTAGTGTGGAAGCAAGTCATCCTCGACTCCGAGGGACTGCCTATGATGATGATGATGATGCATGACTCATTGTCACAGCGAGCTGCACATTTACATTTATAGAATTGGCGATTAGCACCCTGAATTCACATACCAGATTGTGATTCTCAGCCAGGTAGTCTTTAGTCACTGTACACGCACGCATCAAACACTCATTCTGTGCATTCCCACATGGGTATTTTATGTGTTTAGCCAGTGAGTTACATGTTGGCCTGATGGTGGATTGTTCATCAGCTCAGCCAGCAAAATGTTCCCAATGTGACATCGACCACAAAAGAAATGTCCGGCTCAATTCAGAACGTGGAGTTTGCCAAACTGAGCTTACTAGTCCTAGAGGCCGCCGAATTGCGTACCACCCCGTCTGGGGGCAGTAACAGCGGTGAGGCGGGAGTTCCTACGCCAGACGCAGAAGTCCCGCCCCACCACCTATATTCAGGTTGCCGGGCCCCCCCCCGCCCCAAAGAGAAAATGGAGCGCAAAATATCGCACTCCACTTGCTCAGTGGGGCGCGACCGGTTACCGCTAAAATCCCGTGGAATTTCGCAGGAGTCGGTAGCGGCGCCGCCCCCGGGCGCAAACGGGAGGGGCGAACGCACCGAATTTCTCCCCCTCGGTCTCCTGCAACTGCAGTCATGAGAGGCTCAGACTCCAACCAGAAACTGAGATCCCCAGATCTGCACTGCAACCACTCCTGATGTCTATTGTCATACATACAGATCGCTGAAGGCCAGCAGTGGGCATGCTCAGGGTCTCCATCCTGCACAGTTCAGCCACAGGCTGAATTTTACAGATATTAAAAATCAATTTTATAAAACAACTCTTTGCACCCTGTAACTTTATAAAGTTCTGAACAATATATTTCACCAACAAAATTGAATTATTCTGTTTCTAAGTGATTCGTTACACTCCCTGGAAAGTGAGTGCTCCGTCATTTCTGATGTGTAGAATTACAGGTCTTTAACTGGCTGAGAGATGATGCCAGTGATAGAGCTCATTTAACTCAGTAACCATAACGCCTCTTAAACCAAAGAGTGCGTCATCCTCTCGGCTTGCCCTGGATTATTGGTGCCAACCCTGGAACACCAGCAAAAGCTAATCATCAGTTTTTTAAAAAAGGCCCCCCATAAAATGACTCACAACAAGCTGTAGATATATCCAACATTTATACTGGATAATACAAACTAAATCTATGAAAGACTGAAGGGAGAAATAAAAAAAGTTAAAGGCACAACATTTGCAATTGTTCATGTAACTAGATAGCCCGCCGAGGCCTTCTTGGCAGATTTACACATGAAAGGACACTCGTTTGAGGTCGCAGAGGACTGCTTGTGCTGTGCTAAGCAACGCCTCAATTTCAAAATTCTCATCCTTGTTTACAAATCCCTCCATGTCCTTGCCTTTACCCCCATCTCTGTAATCTCCTTCAACCTCACAACCCCCCGAGATGTCTGCACTCCTCAAATTCTGCCCTCTTGAGCATCCTGTAATATACATAATAGGGCGCTTGGGGGAGTTTCAACGTGAATGTGAAAGTTTCAGAGCATATGTGGAGTGGCTAGAAATGTTTTTCACCGCAAGTAGTATCATCGAAGTCCCCGATGATGAAAACCATAACCGGGTGGTGTTGAAAAGAAAACGGATTATTTTCTTAACTGAAGCAGGGCCCGAGGTGTATGAAACCCTGAAAAATTTGCTTGTGCCTGTCAAGACAAAGGACAGATCACTTAAGCAGATTCAGCACTACAGTCCTGAGACCCTGGAAATTGCTGAAAGTTATGGTTACAGAATACGGGATCAGTTAACCAACAAAAGTATCAGTGACTACATTGTAGCATTAAAAAAGCTATCTATTCACTGTCGTTTCGGAAACTTTCAGGACCGAGCAGTGCATGACCGCTTTGTTTGTGGGATGAAAAATGATGCGATCAGAAGAAAGTTATTGACAACTCCTAACTTGATTTTTGGCTTAGCTTGACAGACAGCTATTTCAATGGACATGGCCAGCCAATATTCCCGAGAATTTCATACTATTTCCAGTGGTCAGACAACTGAGGTGAACCGCCTGCAGGTTAAAAGTAAAAGGCAGTTGGGCCCCAAGGCTTCAGAAACTGGCCAAGGTAACAGAGCATTGAAATCATACTATCGGTGCCTGGGACAACACATTGCTCAAAGTTGTCCATATGTGAAGGCAGAGTGTTTCTTCTGCAGGAAAACTAGGCATTTTGCGAAGGCATGCCGACTGAAGAGCAAACCAACTTTCAAATCTATAAGTAGAAATCCCCAGAGACTACAGAGCATGGAAGAAAAACAACAGGACGAGGAGATTTTAGAGCTATACATCATCAGGAGTTCGAGGGTAACTAACAGCGATTCAAAAAGTATCATAATTCATGTAGATGTTGCAGGAACCAAGATACCCATGGAAATCGACACTGGTGCATCCGTGAGCGTAGTATTGGAATTGCTATATCTCGACAAATTGCGTGATTTCCCACTGGAGAAATCTAAGATAGAGCTGCAAGGCTACTCAGGAGAGAACATTCCTGTGATAAGTCGTATCACCATGCCGGTGAAATACAAGGATTAATTTCAGAGCTTGTCTCTCTTAGTAGTGGCAGGAGACAAGCCTGCCTTACTCGGAAGAAATTGGTTGGGATCACTGAAGCTGGATTGGAGTGAAATTTTTCATGTTGAAACGAGATTTGCATCGAAGGATGATGTCATCAAGAAGTATCCAAAGGTGTTCTGCGAAACAGGCAGACCGATCCAAGGCTTCAAGATGAGTGTCAGGTTACAGAAATACGCTACACCAGCTTACTGCAAGCCATGTCCCGTACCATATGCATTCAAGGAGAAAGTTGAGCAAGAACTCAAATGACTTAGGTGAGAACATTATCTCAAAGATAGATCTATGTAATTGGGCTACACCCATTGTTGTTGTGCCTAGGTCCGATGGTAAGGTAAGGTTGTGTGGTGATTATCAAGTAACCATAAACCAGGTTCTAGGGGGTAATCTCCCCAGTACATTGTCAAATGTAGAAGATTTGTTCACAACAATGACAAGTGGTCAGATCTTCTCAAAGTTGGATCTTACGAATGCCTACTTACAACTTGAACTAGATGAGGTGTCCAAGTCAGGCTTAACTATAAATACTCATATAGGCCTATATCAATTTAATAGGCTACCATTTGAAGTGTCTTCTGCCCCCACCATATTCTAAGGGGTGATGAACCAGATTTTGCAAGGTATTGAAGGGGTAGTATGTTATTTAGATGACATACTAATTTCAGCACCAAACAGGCAAATTCATAATAACATATTGAATGAAGTCCTCAAACGGCTAGAGAAGCACAGAGTACAAGTGACTGCTCGCAAGTGTGAGTTACTTCAAAACTCAGTGGAGTATTTAGGGCACAGAGTAGACAAAGATGGTTTACTTCCAACCAAGGGAAAGCTGGATGCAATCAGAAATACACCCACTCCCAAGAATGTCACTGAACTTCGATCATTTTTGCGTCTTTTGAACTATTATGGGAAGCTTCTATCAAATTTGGCTACAGAGTTACATCCACTGAATGAACTATTGAAAAAACAGATCGATTGGAAGTGGTCAGAAGAATGCGACACAGCATTCAAGGAGTGTAAAAACCAACTGGTAGAGAGCACCATGTTAGTTCACTATGACGTATCTAAGGAGATCAAGCTAGCATGTGACACCTCTCCGTATGGAGTTGGGGCAGTGATCTCTCATGTACTACATAGTGGGGAGGAGAGACCAATTGCTTTTGCTTCATGCACTCTCAGTGCCAGTGAGTGTAATTATGTGCAAATCGAAAGGGAAGCTTTGGCATTAATTTTTGGGGTCAAGAAGTTCCACAAATACTTGTATGGTCATAAGTTTACTATTGTTACCGACCATAAGCCCCTGACAGCAAAGTCACCAGTTCCAACATTAGCTGCAGCCCGAATGCAGAAATAGGCTTTGATTTTGTCAGCATATACATATGATATTGAATACAGACAATCAGCTGATCACAGGTAATGCTAATGCTATATCTAGATTGCCTTCCCCATCACAAGTTACACCCGATAGTGAAGAAGTGTTGTATTTTTCATACATTAATGAACTGCCAGTCACGGCTGAAGAGATTGGTAGAGCAACCAAACATGACCCAGTTATGTCAAAGGTGTATGATCACATGGCAAATGGCTCGCCAAACCAGGTAACAGACAAAAATATTCATCCATTCTTCATTCGTAGGAATGAATTATGTGATAAAGATTGTATCATGTGGGGTGCAAGAGTGGTTATATCAAATAAATTCAAGTCCAAGAGAAAGTCAGAATTTCTGAATCCGAGTCAGGCAGACAAGCAGTCTGAAGTTGTAGAGAGTTCAAATGTAAATCAAGGGCATCCCTTGGAGGAAAACTTTCCTCAGGATCAGCCTAGTCTAAGTTCAACACCACATTTGGAAGGTTCTGTTCGAGAGCGAACGTATCATATTTGAAACAGAAAACAAGTGGTTCAGCTTGATTTGTAAATATTGCAAAATAAGTCCATATCTTTTGTTATGTATAACCATGCAAGTTATGTATGATGATTGTTTGTTATAATTACTTCTTCATTAAGGAGGGAGAAGTGTAAGATATATAGCTCCATCCAGTGGACTACTGTGGCATTGTAGCCATTGCTGTTTACAACAATAAAGAGGGAACAAGTCACGTGACTGGCTTCCTGAAGTTATCAGCCATCTTATAACCTGTGTGTTTTGTGAGGTTCTACACATCCCTGATTAAAACTGCTCAACTATTGGTGGCCATGCCTTCAGCTGCTTGGACCCTAAGCTCTGGAACTCCCTCCCTAAAGCACTCCACTCTCTACTCTTCTTTCTTCCTTTAAGACGCTCCTTAAAACCTACCTCTTTGACCATTTGGTCATCTGTCGTAATTTCTTCTTACATGGCTCAGAGTCACATTTATTTGTTTTGTTTTATAACACTCCCGTGATGCGCCTTACGAGGTTTTACTACATTAAAGTCGCTATATAAATATAAGTTATTGTTGTTGTGTCTAGTTCTGAGTTTTGGTTCAGTTATAGGGTTCAATGTTCCCCAATGCTGTTTTTTGGCGTACTGCAAGAGTTATGCCAGTTTTTTGCAGCTCCGACTCCTCCAAAAAAATAACTAGCAGGTTTCCCTGTTCTATTTTTTGAAATTGGTGCCGTTCAGCCTGTCCTTTAGCTTTGGGGGGTGGAGCCTAATGTCTGTACCGAGAAAATGATTCCTACCCTCCGCCCCCATCTGCGTATACGCAAAAAAAATGAATTTTTTGATGTGATTCCTATGGGCGCGCATGCCCAGTATACCTCCCGGTCTGCATTTTTAAAGAGCCAGTTGTGTGTGAGAACTTTAATTCTCATTGAAAAAATAGGAGCTGCAATGCAATATGCAACACGGTGTAGGAACCAAGAATTTCTTACAGGATGAAGTGGAGGCAATAGTTACTGTGATTGAGACCAGATGGCATGAGGTGATCACCAGCAGAGGTCACATAAATGTTTCACCAAAAAAAATGAAGAAACGCTGGAACCAACTTGCAGAAGATTACTGTGCAATGGTGACCACCCAGAGGTCTAGAGGCCAGTGCAAAAAGAAGTGGCAGGATCTTGGTCAAGTAGTTAGTGTAAGTAATATTTTCATTTATTCAATGCAATTGTAAATGTGACCATCTGTATGTCCCACCCAGCAGAAAGACACCCTCTCTAAAACGTAATATTTTCAGCTTTGCAGAGGAAGGTGGCACACAACAAAAGGGAAAGAACTTGAACAGGAGGAGGCCCAGCAAATTTGCACCCACTGACACCCTTGGAAGAGAGGGTCGTTGCTTTGATGGGTCCTGTTAAGTATTGAATAACTCCACGAGGCTAAGTGCGGTGAGCTAGTTCAGGCATGACCTTACTCCAGTTTATTTACTCTCAAAGTGAGGATTCAACCCGGCTGCCAACATTATATATATGGCTTGCACGTGTCTGCCAGTGACCATTAGGACTCCGACAGTCGCACCCTCCGGTGGCAGGTAAAACCCAGTTAACATACATAACATAATTCCCCCCAAAGTCCTTGGTACAAATTGTATTTACAAGTTGAGATGGTCCAGGGCCTTCCGCTCCCTGACTGATCTTCTCAGTTCGAACCCAAGCTTGGGTGAGTTAGTAGGACCATTGCTGCATTGCGGAGCAGTCGGTCTGACAGGACTGTTGGGGATGATATATTCGTCTTCATGAATGACTCAAGGATCAACTGATGGTTGGATGTGTGTTGGTTGGTCGATGATGATGTCATCTTCAATTTGATCTGGGTTGTCTGTGAATCACAGTTTGGTTTGGTCGATGTGCCTCTTGCACGTTTGGCCATTTAACAGTTTGATTACAAACACCCTGTTCCCCTCCTTGGCCAAAACTGTGCCAGCAACCCAATTTAGACGATGACCATAATTCAGGACAACACAGGGTCATGAACAACAATGTCACGTGATACGGCCACGCGATCATGGTACCATTGCTGCCGTTGCCTTCTGGTTTCGACATGATCATTGAGATTTGGATATACAAAGGAGAGCCTGGTTTTCAGGCCTCTCTTCATTAACAGCTCGGCAGGAGGGACCCCGGTGAGTGAGTGGGATCTTGTCCGGTAACTGAGCAAAATGCGGGACAAGCGGGTCTGTAGGGAGCCGTGAGTCACGCATTTTAGGCTCTGCTTAATGGTTTGGACAGCCCGCTCCGCTTGACCATTAGACATGGGTTTGAAAGGGGCAGACCTGACATGCTTGATGCCATTACGGGTCATAAACTCATGGAACTCCAAACTGGTGAAACATGGTCCGTTGTCGCTGACAAGGACACAGACAGGCCACGGGTGGCGAACATGGACCGGAGGCTTTCAATAGTGGCTGTGGACGTGCTAGATGACATGATACGCATTCAATCCATTTGGAGTAAGTATCCACTACCACTAAAAACATTTTGCCAAGAAAGGGGCCGGCAAAGTCTATGTGGATCCTTGACCATGATTTGGATGGCCATGACCACAGACTCAGTGGAGCCTCCACAGCTGCATTACTCAGTTGCATGCAAGTGTTGCACTGATGCAAGCATGACTCCAAGTCCAAGTCAATGCCGGGCCACCAACCGTGAGACCTAGCAATGGCCTTCATCGTGACAATGTCTGGGTGGGTACTGTGTAAATCTCACACAAACGTTTGCTGCCTTTTTTTGGCATAACAGTATGATTGTCTGTTATGGGGTAATCAGATTGATTCGACAATTCATCTTTGTGGTGGCCATAAGGCTTAATTTCATCCTGCATTTCCTTGGGAATGGCAGACCAATTTCCATATAGGACACACCTTTTTACGCTTGACAGTACAGGATCCTGGCTGGTCCAGGTCCTAATTTGGCGAGCCGTGACGGGTGACCCCTCACTCTCGAATGCATCCTTGATCAGCAGCCAGTCTGTGGGCTGCGGCATTTCCACCCCAGTTGAGGGCAATGGTAACCAGCTAAGCGCATCAGCACAGTTTTCAGTGCCTGGTCTGTGGCGGATGATATAATCATAAGCGATAATGTCAGTGCCCATCTTTGGATGTGGGACAAGGCATTGGTGTTTATAGCTTTGCTCTCAGAAAACAATGAAATGAATGGCTTGTGGATTGTTTCAGGCTCAAACCGAAGCCCAAACAAGTATTGGTGTGTTTTCCGAACCCGATATATGCATGCTAAAGCCTCTTTCTTTACCATACTATCGGCTCTTTCAGCATTAAACAGACTTTTGGACGCATATGCAAATGGTTGGAGTTTGCCTGATACATTGGCTTGCTGGAACACACAACCGACCCCATATGATGAGGGCGCCACAGGCCAGGACTAACCACTTACATGGGTCATAGTGTACCAGTAATTTATTGGAACAAAGCAGGTTCCTGGCCTTCTGAAAGGCTCTGTCTTGACATTTGCCCCAAACCCAGTCATTACTGCTATATATGTGGACTTGTATTTACTCTGTACAGCCACCAGAGGGCTCATCCCCTGGAGTCCCAAGGGATCCCATAATCCCTTGGGAGCACAGGTATTTAAGGAGGCTTCACAGGTTGGAGAAGCACTCTGGAGACCTGCAATAAAAGACTAAGGTCACACTTTACCTTGAGCTTACAGTGTTCAGTGTGACTCTCCATACACAACAACTGATGACAAGATACAGATAGCGAACCCAAAGATGCAGAGAACAGTGGGCATCCTGGAGAAATTTTCGGAGGGAGATGATTGGGAAACTTGTGGAGCGACTCGACCAATACTTCGTGGCCAATGAGCTAGATGGGGAAGAGAGCACTGCCAAATGAAGGGCGATCCTCCTCACTGTCTGTGGGGCACCAACGTATGGTCTCATGAAGAATGTGCTCACTCCAGCGAAACCCACGGAGAAATTATACGACGATTTGTGCACACTGGTCTGAGAGCATTTGAACCCGAAGGAAAGCGTTCTGATGGCGAGGTACCGGTTCTACACCTACAAAAGGTCTGAAGGCCAGGAAGTGGTGAGTTATGTCGCCGAGCTAAGATGTCTTGCAGGACATTGCGAATTTGAAGGACATTTGGAGCACATGCTCAGAGACTTTTTCGTACTTGGCATTGGCCACAAAACCATACTTCGCAAATTTTTGACTGTAGAGACCCCAACCTTAAGTAAGGCCATAGCGATAGCCCAGGCGTTCATTGCCACCAGTGACAATACGAAACAAATCTCTCAGCACACAAGTGCTGCTACAAGTACTATGAACAAAGTGATGTTGTTTTCGAATCATAATGTACAGGGCAGGTCACACATACCTGCAGCTGCAAGTCTGCAGATGTCTCAGAGTCCACCATCAAGGGTGATGAATGCAAGGTCATTAACACCTTGTTGGCGCTGCGGGGGTGATCATCGTTTCCATTCATGCTGATTCAAAGAGTACGTTTGCAAGGGCTGTGGAACAATGGGACACCTCCAACGAGTGTGCAGGCGAGCTGCTAAGCCTGTTAAACCTGCAAACCTTCATGTTGCAGAGGAGGACAGATCCACAGAGGATCATGATGAACCAGAGCCTCAGATAAAGGAGGCAGAGGTACATGGGGTGCACACATTCACCACGAATTGTCTCCGATAACGCTGAATGTTGAACTAAATGGACTCCCAGTGTCAATAGAGCTGGACACAGGCGCGAGCCAGTCCACCATGGTCAAAAAGACTTTCGAAAGATTGTGGTCCAACAAGGCCTCAAGGCCAGTCTTAACTCCAGTTCGCACGAAACTAAGAACTTACACGAAAGAACTGATTCTTGTAATCGGCAGTGCTACCGTAAAGGTCTCCTACGATGGAGCGGTGCCCAAGCTATCACTCTGGGTGATACCGGGTGATGGTCCCACGCTGCTCAGCAGGAGCTCGCTGGGAAAGATGCGCTGGAACTGGGATGACGTCCCGGCACTATCGCCCACTGACGACACTTCGTGTGCCCAGGTCTTAAACAAATTTCCTTCGCTGTTCGAACCAGGCATCGGGAAATTCCAAGGAGCAAAAGTGCAGATCCACCTAATTCCGGGGCGCGACCCATCCATCACAAGGCGAGAGCAGTACTGTACGTGATGAGAGAAAGGATAGAGATCGAGCTGGGACTGCAAAGAGAGGGCATCATTTCACCGATCGAGTTCAGCGAGTGGACCAGTTCTATTGTCCCAGTCCTCAAGGGAGACGGCACTGTCAGAATCTGTGGCGATTACAAAGTAACTATCAATCGTTTCTCCCTGCAGGACCAATACCCACTACCAAAAGTCTTTGCAATGCTGGCGGGAGGAAAGATGTTCACAAAGCTGGATCTGACTTCAGCCTACATGACGCAGGAACTGGAGGAATCATCAAAGGCCCTCACCTGCATCAACATGCACAAGGTCTTTTTGTTTATAACAGATGCCCGTTTGGAATCCGAACATTGGCGGCGATATTCCAGAGAAATATTACTGAAGTTGGTCCTGCACACCGTGGTCTTCCAGGACGACATCTTGATCACAGGTTGGAACACAGTTGAGCATCTGTAGAACCTGGAGGAAGTTCTTAGTTGACTCAACCGCGTGGGGCTCAGGTTAAAATGCTCGAAGTGCATTTTCCTGTTGCCTGAAGTGGAGTTCTTGGGAAGGAGGATTGCGACGGACGGCATCAGGCCCACCAACGCGAAGACGGAGGCAATCGAGAATGCACCGAGGCCACAGAACGTGACGGAGCTACGGTCGTTTCTGGGACTCTTGAACTACTTTGGTAACTTCTTACCGGGTCTCAGCACACTGCTAGAACCACTACATGTCTTACTATGAAAAGGGGGCGAATGGGTTTGGGGCAAAAGCCAAGAAAATGCCTTTGTCAAAGCGAGAAAATTGTTATGCTCAAACAAATTGCTTGTGTTGTATGATCCATGTAAGTGTTTGGTACCAGCATGTGATGCGTCGTCATATGGCGTCGGGTGTGTATTGCAACAAGCTAATGATTTCGGGAAGCTGCAACCAGTTACTTATGCATCCAGGAGTCTGTCTAAGGCTGAGAGAGCTTACAGCATGATTGAAAAAGAAGTGTTAGCATGTGTCTATGGGGTAAAGAAAATGCATCAATACCTGTTTGGGCTAAAATTCGAATTGGAAACTGACCATAAGCCACTTATATTCCTGTTTTCCGAGAGTAAAGTGATAAATACCAACGCATCGACCCGCATCCAGAGATGGGCGCTCACGTTGTCCGCATACAACTACGCCATCCGCCATAGGCCAGGCACAGAGAACTGTGCCGATGCCCTCAGTAGGCTGCCATTGCCCACCATGGGGGTGGAAATGGCGCAGCCCACAGATCTAGCCATGGTTAAGGAAGCATTTGAGAGTGAGCAATCACCCGTCACTGCCCGGCAGATCAAAACCTGGACAAACCAGGACCCCTTATTATCTCTAGTCAAAAGCTGTGTGCTTCACGGGAGCTGGTCCAGTGTCCCAGTGAAAATGCAGGAAGAGATAAAGCCGTTCCAGCGACGCAAAGATGAAATGTCTATACAGGCAGACTGCCTTCTGTAGGGCAATCGAGTAGTGGTCCCCAAGAAGGGCAGAGACACCTTCATCAATGACCTCCACAGTACCCACCTAGGCATCATAATGATGAAAGCGATAGCCAGATCCCACGTGTGGTGGCCCGGCGTCGATGCGGACTTAGAGTCCTGCGTTCACAGATGTAATACATGCTCGCAGTTAAGCAATGTACCCAGGGAGGCGTCGCTAAGTTTATGGTCTTGGCCCTCCAAACCGTGGTCTAGGGTGCACGTCGACTATGCAGGCCCGTTCTTGGGTAAAATGTTCCTTGTAGTTGTAGATGCATACTCCAAGTGGATTGAATGTGAGATAATGTTGGCTAGCACGTCCGCTGCCACTACTGAAAGCCTGCGGGCCATGTTTGCCACACACGGCTTACCTGATGTCCTGGTGAGCGACAACGGGCCGTGTTTTACCAGTGCTGAGTTCAAAGAATTCATGACCAGTAACGGGATCAAACATGTCACATCTGCCCCGTTTAAACCAGCGTCCAATGGTCAGGCAGAGAGAGCAGTGCAAACCATTAAGCAATGCTTGAAAAGGGTAACTGAAGGCTCACTGCAGACTCGCCTATTCCGAGTCCTGCTTAGCTACTGCACGACACCACACTCACTCACTGGGATCCCACCTGCTGAACTGCTCATGAAAAGAGCACTTAAGACAAGGCTCTCATTCGTTCACCCTGATCTACATGAACAGGTAGAGGGCAGGTGGCTTCAAAAAAGTGCATACCATGATAGCGCAAATGTGTCATGCGAGATTGAAATCAATGATCCTATATTTGTATTAAATTATGGACAAGATCCCAAGTGGCTTCCCGGCACTGTCGTGGCTAAAGAGCGAAACAGGGTGTTTCGGGTCAAACTTGGTGAACGACTTCCCCCCCGCTAGTGTTGCAAACAGGTCATCAGCCTTGGATAACAGGTACTGATCCTGTATCGAGACTCGGTTGATTGTTACCTTGTAGTCGCCGCAGATCCTGACCGTGCCATCACTTTTCAATACTGGGACAATTGGACTGGCCCATTCGCTGAACTCGACTGGTGATATGATTCCTTCCCATTGAAATCTGTCCAGTTCGATCTCGACCTTCTCCCTCATCATGTACGGAACCGCCCGAGCCTTGTGATGGACAGGTCTTACATCCGGGCCTAGGTGGATCTGCACCTTGGCTCCCGTGAAGTTGCCGATGCCTGGTTCGAAGAACGAGGGAAACTTGCTCAGCACTTAAGCACACGAAGCGTCATCCACTGATGATAAGGCTTTAATATCAGTCCAGATACATTTAATTTTCTCAAGCCAACTCCTGCCGAACAGCGTTGGGCCATTGCCTGTAACGATCCACTAAGATAAATCATGCACAGTTGCATCGTACAATACCTTTACTGCCGCACTGCCAATGACTGGTATGAGCTCTTTGGTGTCGGTACACAGCTTCGCATTGATTGGGCTCAGTTGGGTCTTTTTGCCTTAGTGTCCCACAGCTTTTCGAAAGCCCTCTGGCTCATTATTGACTGACTCGCACCCGTGTCCAATTCCATGGATATTGGGACCCCATTTAATTTAACTTCCAGCATTATCGGAGGACTTTTGGTGAAAGAATGTTCCCCATAAACTTCTTCGTCTTGTACCTCGAGTTGAGTTGCCTGTGCCGCTTGATCCACGCTGGATCGATCATCCTCAGCCACATGGTGTGTCGTATCACGCTTGCTCGGTTGCGGACACATTCGCTGAAGGTGCCCCATTATTACACAGCCTTTGCACACGTATTGCTTGAATCGGCATTGATAGGCCCAATGATAGCCCCTGCAACGCCAACAAGGCGAGATGTGATTCACCCCCGATGGCGGACTATGAGCAGTTACAGGTCATATGAACATGGACGAGTAGGCCCTGCCATGTGCAGCTGTGCCTGTCGACAATATTATTTTATGCACAATATTTGCCGGTGAGCTTCGATGCTGGGAAGATATCTGTTTCAAGTTTTCGTCCGTGGACATGCATGCCTGGGCGATCGTGATGGCCCTGCTCAGGTCCAGAGATTCAGCAGCTAGCAGCTTTTGAAGGATGACTTTGTGGACTTTGCAGCATTTCCTCCAACGTGGCTCTGAAGTTGCATGGTCCAGCAAGATATCTCAGGTCGGCGACAAATTCCGCCACGTCCTGGCCCTTGGAGCAATTGTGCGTAAAGAAATGATACCTCGCCATGATGATGCTTTCCTTCGGTTTAAAGTGGTTCCGACCCAGCGTACACAATTCATCGTAAGTTTTATCCATTGGTCGAGTCGGTGAGAGTAGATTCTTGATAAGGCCATAAATTTTTGACCCACAAACGGTGAGGAGAACCGCCCTGCGCTTAATTGCTTTATCGATTCCTTCCAATCCATTGGCTACGAAATATTGGTCGAGGCGATCAGTGAATTCCTCTCAGTCTTCCCCTTCTATGAATCTCTCCAAAATTCCAACAGATATGGTGGCGTGAAAGTTCATATTTTTAACTCGTCGCCAATTGTTAAGTATCGAATAAATCCACGAGGCTAAGTACGTTTAGCTAGTTCAGGCATGACCTTACTCCAGTTTATTTACTCTCAAAGCAAGGATTCAACCCGAATGCCCATCATTATATACATGGCTTGCACATGTCTGCCAGTGACCATTAGGACTCCGACAGTTGCTCCCTCTGGTGGCAGGTAAATCCCAGTTAACATACATAACAGGTCCTGCCTGGAGAAAAGCAACCACCACTGGACAAGCTGGGCCCACACTCGAGGGAGAGGGTAAGTCCTGCAAATTCCACAGTCTGGCTTTGCTTAATGTCAAGTACTGCACGGGCTAGTCATGCTTCAGTTCATGGGGATGTCTCCGTCAGTTACGTTTCGGTTGATGCAGTGTGCTATCATCATTGTGGTCCTTCAAATCAACCTGCTGCCTGCGCTGTGTGAGCCTACTCATGCCACTCTACCTCCTCCTCTGCTGCTAACCATTTGTCTGTTCTGTTATATTTTGCAGAACTTGAGGCCAACCCTGACGAGGCTGAAGCCGATGGAGAAGAAGATTCAGACATGGACGAGTCTGAAGGGGAGAACATCTTCCAATCCCACCTTCCACACCAAGAGCATGGGAGTGAGGGGGATGGGGAGGGCGAGGTGATGGATGAAGCCCCCACTGTTGTACTCATTCTGGAGGAGGAGCAGGTGCTACCCATTGAGGTGCCAGCCCCATTCCTGAGTGGTACGAGTGTTGGTGGGACATTCCATGGTTTCCCACAGTCCGAGGCTGAGGAGTACAGCGAGGCACATGCAGGGCCCCACCATCCGAGGCTGCGGGTCCCAGTGGTATGCAGCGAGCCACACCAGGGTGAGGAGGGGAAGGAGAACGCAACAACGATCTCCTGAGGAGGAGCATCTAACAAGTGGTTCAAATGACGGCAATGAGTGTGTAGAGCATTGACCTTACACGATCACTCCTGGACACCATCAATGGGGTGGGTGGTGAGGTATTGGGACTGTCGGGAGAAGTAACAACACTCTCACGAGAAATGGGAAAACCTGTCCTGGAACATGAGGGAGGAAATGTCTCAGGCAGCTGATACAATGTTGGTGCACATGAGGGAGGGAATGTCGCAGGTAGCTGATGCGCTGTCATTGAACATGAGGGAGGGGATGTTGCAGGTAGTTGAAACACTGTCGGTGAACATGAGGGAGGGAATGTTGGAAGTAGTTGAGACACTGTCAGGGCACATGATGGAGGGAATGTCGGAGTTAGCTGCTGGAGTAAGGGAACATGCCCAGACCACGCGCCCATTGACAGAATCAACTGCCACTCCCATTTCAATCCCCACACCAGCCTCAGAAGAGGCCCAAGTCAGGCCCTTCTCATTACCACCTGCCCCCAGGTCCAAACATGGTCCATTTGGAATAGTTGCCGCTAAGCCTTCAGGCAGCAAAGCGTTCATGGATGAGCTGCTGGCGCAAGGCTCGAGCAATCGTTAAAGAGGCATGGCGGCCTTCCCTCCTCCGCCATCGTGCTCTGGATTCAGGTAGTTGCATGGCTTCCTCGTCCTCGTCGTCCTCCTCCTCCTTGTCATCTGCACCTTTCTCCTCATCATCAGCCACTCTCACCTCAGGTGGCTGCTGCTGCCTCATGATGGCTAAGTTATGCACTGTGCCGCACACAACAGTGAACTGACCGACAATCACAGGGGAGTAATGCAATTAGCCTCCAGAATGGTCCAAACATCGGAAATGCTGCTTCAAGATGCCACTGATCCTCTTTATTATGCTGCACATCGCAATATGCAACATGTTGTATTCCCGGTCAGCTTCTGTCCGGGTTACACGCAGGGGCATCATGAACCAGATGGCGAGGTCGTACCCTTTGTCTCCCAGTAGCCGGCTCTGCACTTCTGGCTGCTGCTGAAACATGGCAGATATAACGCTCTCGCGTATGATGAACGCATCATGGGTGCTCCCAGGGTATCTTGCATCAACTGACATGATGTGATGCATGTCGTCACATTGATGGAAGTCTTTTCTGTTCCTGTACATCTCGGAATCCTCCAAAGGTGCTCGCAAGGTGATATGGGTACAATCAATGCAGCCCTATACCTTTGGGAAGCCAGCGATCCTGGAGAAGCCCACAGCCCTTTCACACATTGCCTGGGCGGTCATGGGGAACTTTACGTAGTCATTCCTCTCGACATATAGTGCAGCAGTCACCTGTTGAATGCAGATATGTGTTGCATGTTGAGAAATGGCACACACATCCCCAGTTGTGGCCTGGAATGATCCAGATGCATAGAATGAATGTGCAGCTGTAACCTTCACTTCAACTGATAAAGCAGTCCTCCTGACGTTTCTAGCTTGCAGGTCTGCTTTTACTAACTCACAGATCTCAGTTACAACCTCTTTGCGGAAATGCAGCCTTCTCAAACAGTCCGCATCACTCAGGTGCATGTTTGAATGCCTGTCTCGATAAACCTGATGTGGCTAAGGCCTCCAGCCCAGCACCCTAGGGGCTCTGATGTTCCAGATGTGATGAAGTCGAATCAATTGTCTCCTCCACAGCACATGCAGAAGACTTTCTCGAGGCGTGGCATTGTCAGTATTGCTCCCATGATTAAATTGTACCTTTGCAAGAAGCTCAAAACAGCAGGAGAAAGCTTCTTTATTGTGTCTCTCCCCAAGGTCGACACCCTACTATGGACCACACCCAGGTCTGGGCATGCGCAATAGGCTTGCTTAGATCGAGAAACACCACCCCGCTCCCCCCTCCCCGCCACCCCCCACCCCGGGCTTCATTTGATGCTGCTGCTGCACAGTGTAAGGCTTCTCATCCCTTCAGTTCGGCTTCCACACCCCCCTCACCCCAACTCCGGGCTTCATTTGAAACCGAACCCCAAACCCTTGTGTCTGTGTGAGGGATCGATTCTGCCGGCTGACGCTCCGACCCTTGAGCCTGGTTTGGAGACATTCGCTAGTGGCGTGGCACTTTGAAAAAAAATCCAAAATTAAAGAATAGCATTAGACTTCCATTTTCTAGGTTTTAAGTTTGAAAAAATTAAGCTTCATGAAGCATACTCTTTGCCTTCTTGACTCCCTCCAAAACTTCGCCTCAAATCAATGGCGTCTTTCTGCGCCGACTTTTTGATGTGCACTGGTTTTTCTTAAGTGCCCAGAAGCTTTTTTTGGGAGAGGTCACATACGCCATCCTCAGAGAAATGTAAGTTGGCCAAACTTGCATAAATGTAAAAAACTGGCACAGACATCAGGCCCCCATGACAAAAAAATACTAACCCCCCCAAAATTGTAACTAACTGAGTTACGCTGGTGCACAATCTTTGGGGAAACTTGGATTTTTTAATTTAGGTCAATAAAAGCGGCGTGCGCCGAAATAACGGTGCAAATCACTGGGGAAAGTTGAGCCCATAAATTTGAAAAGCTCTAGATTTGTATCAACTGTTGAATCTGTTCAATGTAAATGTTTAAAAAAATTATTAAAATTATTAATTTCATTTTTGGGTCCCAGGCCTCAATCCCAACCTGGAGCCCCAGCACACCTGGCCCCGTCAGTGAGATATTCCTGGTGAGACCAGCTATGCATCCGTCAGGTGGTGAAGCAGAGAGGGGTGAGCACAGGCCGGCAGCTGCCCGCAGATTTTTGTTGGAGCTAGGAGAATCACTCCTGCTAACCTTTCTTGAGGGTTCTCCAGTGGTCTCTTTTAAGTACCGCTGGGATAAGTCGCTCGAGACCTGTAACAACTGAGCACAGCAAGCGGGACTTATGCTCTGCCCAGTTTCAACCAGCGTTAAGATAAGCGATTCACATTAGCCAGATGCCGAATGCCTGATTCAGGCAGGCGCCCTGCACCCAAAAGTCAGCAGCTTCCGATTTGGCAGCCAGCGTGCCTTCCGCAGATATCGAGCGCATGAGATCGCGGCCCAAAATACCTCCTCCCAACGCTAATTTAACGCCACCAAAAAATGGGTGCAACAATGTTGAATTTCTCCCCCGTTGAGCTTGAGCTTAGGGAAGTCAGATAGCCTTTCAGATCCTTGATTTTTTTCTGATGTGTGTTGAGAATGACATTTTGAATTTGCCAGGGACATTTGACTTTCATCTCACCCTTTCACCAATGGGGAACCAGACTGCTGAAACAGAGCTAAGGCTCCCCCCGCCTATGCCAATTGAGTATTTGCATATCATTGCACAGCTACTTTATTTTGCGATACAAGAATAATACCGATTTGGCTGACTCGTACTTGGTGCTGGAGTTTGTGCTGGAGACTGTGCCCATTGCTAAGATGATGTAGTGAGAGCTCTATGTTATGTCAAACCCACACTATACTAGGACACAGTGGCCAAGTTTAAATATTGTCAGAGTAAGGCAGAGCGAATGGCGTTATACGTAGACTTGGGCATGCTTGGTGCTGTCGCTGGATCTACAGCGGAATAAAGCTTCATTCTTAATCATTTCCCTCCCTGCCCATGAGTACTAAAAATCTACTGGCATTCCACTTGAAGACCACCTTTATCTTGAAAAAACAGTTTGTCTGCAGAAAGATCACCTTTTTATGGAGACTGCCGTATGTACAGACCAACTGTCTACAGCAAGGTCTTAAACTGAGCCTCAACAATGGAGCAGTGATTCAGATATGAGCTTATATTAGTTCCACTCCTGATCTGTAACAGACACCTACATTCAGGCTGACATAACAGGACCCAATGTACGCCAAAAGGGTTCCATCTCGACGGAGACGAACATTCTTGGAAAATGACAAAATTAGCAGTAATTTCCAACAGGGTGATTATCAAAGTGTGACTGCACTTTGTACCGTATTTAAGCAATTACAGTGCCATCAAACATTGAATTGCGACATCCCTATAATTAAGGTTGCAGCTCTTCCCATTGGCATCTTATCTTACCTTCCTGCTGTATCTGTGCATTCCTTGTGTAGAGGCTGATTGATGTCTATTGGAGGCAATAAACCCATCAAAAAGCTCTGAACAGCGCAGCCAAGCAGTATGAAAGTCTCTTTTCTCTGACGGCTGTTATGACAAATAGGTTGATACAGAAGGGGATGTTGTAGCTGGGAGTTAAATTATGAAGACAGGTTGCATAAAGCTGGTTTGTATTCCCTTGGGTATAGAAGAGGGGTGATCTGATCGAGGTGTTTAAAATGTTAAATAGGATTCGATAGGGTAGATACCGAGCTACTATTTCCTCTGGTGGGGATCTCAAGGGACGTTAGAGCTAGGCCATTCAAGAGCGCAATTAGTAAGTACTGTTTCCACACAGTAGAAACATGGAACTCTCTCCCCAAAAGAACGTGGATGCTGGGTCAATTGAAGCTTTCCAGACTGAAATCAATTGATTTTTGTTAGGTAAGGGTATCAAGGGATAGGGAGCAAAGACAGGTAAATGGAATTGAGGTAGAGATCAGCCCTGATCAAATCGAATGGCAGAGCAGGCTCGAGGGGCTGAATGGCCTACTCCTGTTTTAATGTTCCCATGTTCCTATACACGGGCCTGGTGAGGGCAGTGGGTGACAGGTGAAGGGTGAGAGAAGGTTTGTCGAGTGTTTGCAAGCAACTTCCGCTTCATACTGAGATAAATAGGAAAATTGCAAATTCAGAAATCTGAAATGGAAATGGAAAATCCTGCAAGTCGGTCAGCATATGAAAGAGCAAAGACAAAGAGAGGTTACCATTTCAGTCGGGGCCCTTCATCAGAGTTGGCATGGTGAGGCTGAAGAAGCCCCATTATAGGACTGGCCAAAACAAAGAAAGGAGGGAACTAAAATGGACATCGACTAACGTGATGAAATCATGCTGTGTGACGTCAGCGTAGAAACGGGTTAACACCTCCACTAAAATAATGGGCAAAGGAATATCATGCAAACACGCTAAGCACTCTCAGGAAATCTGTTCATCTACTACTTTAATGGAAATGTTAACCTGTTCATACAATTTCTCCCCGTAAGTATTCAAATATCCTACTTTCATATATCTAAATATTAGTATTTTTGAACCTTTGACCTCTGCTTGCAGCAATGCCACTGATTTCCCTTGGTTGAATCTTTGTGACTTTCTGAGTGAATGTACCAACATTTAAAATGTCTGCATCTGCTACTTCTAACCTCTTTCTACCCCATTGTCTGTAATAGGTGTAGGATACTCTGATGAGGAGGAAAGAGTTAAGATGAAAGCTAACCCAGGTGCTATGACTTTACCAGCTAAAGTCTCGGTGAAATGTCATGGGCTCCTTATGGACTTCTGGGCTTCCAAGCCATAAAGTTGAAACAAGCCTGGATAGCTATGAATTGCCAGCAGTTATCCACATGGACTGATGGGAACTGCCAACAGCTGCCAGCCTTCTCTGATGAGCACTGTGAAATCCCGCCAGCCTTTACTGACAGGCACTGCCAACTGTGACCGGCTCTTATTGATGGCTACTGTCAGCCTTTGCCAGACTAGACCAACAGGCACTGCAAACAACCGCTGGCCTGGATTGATGGGCAGTGCAAGCAGCTAGTCGCCTTTCCTGATGTGCAGCAAGTCTCTGCCAGCTTCGTCTGATTTGCACTGTCGATGGCTGCCAGACTGAATTGAAGGGGGGCTGAGAACAGTTACTGGCCCTGGTCTAACTAACTTTGGGGACGACTGCCAACGTGAAAGAATGGGCACAGCCAACAATCTGCCACCTGCACTGGGACACTATCAGCAGCTACTAACTTTTACTCCTGGCATTCACTGTGGGGCCCCTGCCAGCCTTCGCTGATAGGCACTGAACGACTGCCAGCCTGGAAATGAATGCCAGCTTGGACTTAAAGGGCTGCCAACAACTACCGCCCTTTATTGATGGCCAATAACTCCGTGCCAGCCCAGACTGATGGGCACTGCAAATAACTGCTGGGTCTCTGGACTGACAGCGTTGGGAAAGGATTAGCATGGCGAACAGCTACCTGCTTTCAATGGCGGGCACGCTGGGTATCTGGCAGATTGGATTGATTGGCACTAACACACCTGCCAGCCTAAACTTACAGGCACCATGAACTGCTGGTAGTCTGAACTGTGGGGCAACTGTGAATGGCTGTCAGTCTAGACAGTTGGTCACCATATACAGCTGCAGTCTGAAGTTGTAGGTGCCAATATCTGTCTGTGATTACCACGAGGAATTAAAACCTAGTTTCGATCATTCATTATTACTCCAAATATATTTATATTTCTATTAAAAAGAATGAGACCGCAGGAAGGCAGTAAATCAATTGACCGCCTGAGGCGATGTATCCACTTGCGCAGCCACACTGCCGTTGCTTTTAATAGGAGGGAAACACCTAGCTGGCTTGGCCACACACACTGCCAGGTTCATTTTTAATATGTGTTTCATAATGAAAGCATACTTCGCGTGTAAAAAGGAGGGCCCATATATGATGTGGTTTTGTATTTTTGAATATAGCTGCAAAGGACCTGCCTGTGTTTTGCCTCAATGAGGACATATATCACAAGCAGTGAACAAATGCTTTCTGTGGAATTTTTCCTTCCTTTATTTACGGGCTCTGTTACTGCGTTGTTCCGTATTCCCCGGACAGAATGCATTCCGCTCTCTGTCTGAGTTTGTTGCGAGATCCAATTTGCTGAGGATTATGGGTAAACAATGCTAACAAGCAAGACTTGGAGCAGGATTTTCCTCTTTGCAACAATGGTGACAGAACCGCTGCCCAGCCCATTGCCTGTCTCCAGATCCCAGCCAATTTCCTGGGGCCCAGCTCCTTATCATAAGGCAGGCAGGCACTCGGTCTGCTTACACAGGTGCTGGGGTAACGGACTCAGGTGGAGGGAAGGGTGTTGTGTTCATACTCTATTTATTTGTTACAGCTTACTGAATGGGCATTAGGACCCTGGGGGAGCTATTCACAGTTGCTGTATTCCTTCTGGTTCATGCCGGTTTGGGACACCATTTTGGGTTGTATAAAAGCACAGTTAAGTTAATTTACTTTTCTCCTGGCTCAGTTTGTCAGTTATTTACACGTACACAACACAGGGACATTGCTGTAGCTGCTTGCCCCACTGCGGCACAGTCAGCAACACTGACTGAAGAAACTAAAATTAAGAAACTTTCTCTTTGACTGAATCAGTCAAAACAGCAGATTCAATCACTCTGCACTTGGCAAAGCAGCCCTTTGAATTTAACGCCCACAGCCCTTGTGGCCCATTGCGGCACTGGTTGTCAGGAATGCAGCAATGTTCCAAGTGACCAGTGTTGCGAAGCTGCAAATGATGGGAATGATGTATCTGACGTACTTTCCTGTCATTTTTGTTTTGGAAATGGCAACAGGTGATAGAGAGATGCCCGGACGGCTCCCAGTCTGATTTTCCTCCCCTGCCCCCGCTCAAGATACACCCGTTTACTGGTGGTGCTAAAGAGGCAATTCAGTCTCCAAAATACCAGACTCTTTTTAAGAACAAGTGAAAGTGGGATGTTTGGTGGTATAGTCTGTGCCCAGACCAATGGAGTGAAAGTCTTCCCTGTCTTCTGGCTGCAAAAATCCGTTTTGAATTGACTTTTGTAATCCCAACTAGTTCATAGTGACCATAGATCAAAAATACAAAACTATCCCTAATTCAACATTTTTTTTTATTCGTTCCTGGGATGTGGGCATCGCTGGCAGGGCCAGTATGTAGTACCCATCCCTAACTGCTCTTGAGAAGGTGGTGGCGAGCCGCCTTCTTGAACCGCTGCGGTCCTTGTGGTGAAGGTTCTCCCACAGTGCGGTTATGGAGGGCGTTCCAGGATTTTGACCCAGTAACGCTGAGGGGACGGCGATATATTTCCAAGTCAGGATGTGTAACTTGGAGGGGAACTTGAAGGTGGTGGTGTTCCCATGCGCTTGCTGCCCTTGTCCTTCTAGGTGGTATAGGTTGCGAATTTGGGAGGTGCTGCTGAAGAAGCCTTAGCGAGTTGCTGCAGTGCATCTTTTAGATGGTACACACTGCATCCACGGTACGTCGGTGATGGAGGGAGTGAATGTTTATGGTGGTGGATGGGCTGCCAATCAAGCGGGCTGCTTTATCCTGGATGGTGTCGAGCTTCTTTGAGTGTTGTTGGAGCTGCACTCATCCAGGCAAGTGGAGAGTATTCCAATACACTCCTGACTTGTAACTTGTAGATGGTGGAAAGGCTTTGGGGAGACAGGAGGTGAGACACTCACTGCAGAATACCTAGCCTCTGACCTGCTCTTGTTGCCACAATGCTTATGTGGCTGGTCCAGTTAAGTTTCTGGTCAATGGTGACCCCCAGGATGTTGATGGTGGGGGATTTGGCGACGGTAATGCCTTTGAATGTCAACGGGGAACATTAATGTCAACATTAATTAGCTTTAAATTGGGAAAATGGCACATTGTTACCGAAGTACGGCTCTTCTGAGATTGGAATAGAATTGAAGGCACTTTGTACACTATAAAAGTGTCAGCCATGACTCAATGAGTAGCAATCTCACCTCTGAGTCAGAAGGTTGTGGGTTCAAGTCTCACTCCAGTACTCGAGCATATAATCTAGGCTGACACTTCAATGCAGTACTGAGGGAGTGCTGCACTATTGGAGATGCCGTCTGTTAGATGAGAGGTGAAACCAAGGCCCTATCTGCCCTTTCAGTTGGATGTAAAAGATGCCATGGCACTATTCGAAGAAGAGCAGAGGAGCTTCTAACTGTGCCAATATCAGATGATTTGGCCATGTAGTTCATTGCTGCTTGTGGGAACTTGCTGTGTGCAAATTGGCTGTCGTGTTTCCTACATTATACACTTCTAAAGTACTTCATTGCATTTTTGGCCATCCTGATGTTTGAAACGTGCTATATAAATGCAAGGCTTTTTTTTAACTCTGCATCTGATTATCTTGTACTTCATCGAGAAATGATTGATGGAGCAGCATAGAAGCAGTTTTACTTTGCAACTAATCATGTGTGATAAGTGAAGTTTTACAGTGTTTTGACATTTATTTTGTAACATATTCTGAGTCATTGGGTGTGGTAGAATCTCTTTTATTTCTGTGTATTTGAGTGAGAACAGAAAAACAAAAACAGCAGCGAAAGAGTTAACTTAAAGGAGGAAAACCCTGGCAGGACTGTATGATTACTCACATAAGTTCTGGATAAAGTCCTGAATGTTAGGCAACAAAGGAAAGCTCTTTGGCAATTCAAAGTGCTGTTACCATGATGTTTGTACGGTATTATAATTTGTATTAATTTTGTGTGGAAACTTTTATTTTGTACCTCTAGTGATGTAGAGAATAAAAAAAGTAATTGTAAGGGAGATTGTTTAATTTCTGTGACTTTTGGTTTGGTGAACTATATCTATTTTCTATTGAATTTGCTTATTCAATAACTGGAGTGTTACCTTGGCTAGTGATGATTCAACTTCTGTGGAGAATAAAAGATGATTTAATTCACACCTGGCTATACCGAACTGAGAGAGAGGGGGAAAGACAGAAACACTTCCGTGTGCGGAGAAAAAGGTATCAGGATAAGTAGTCAAAAGGAGAAATACCTCTATTTTCAGTAACTGCTGCCCCATCTCCTATCCTCTGTGACAAATGCTGAAACTAAGACAGGACTGACTTTGAGCCTGAATGGAAAATATTCCATTCTCTAACACCCACACATAAAAGGTAAAAAAAATAAATTTGAGATTCCTCACATGGCGTGTCTTTAACCGCCAGTCATGATGTTGCAACAGAGTCAATGTCTGGGGGAGTTTGTGGCCTTTCCTGAGGATTCGGTCCCTCACGACCCTGGTAGGCCTGAGCAGAATTCATATTAAGAGGTAGTGAGCCACCTTTATTAACTGCCTAGCTCTCGAGGCCATTTTAGAGGGTAGTTAAGAGCCAACCACATTGCTGTGGGTCTGGAGTCAAATATAGGCCAGATCTGGTAAGGACGGCAGATTTCTTCCTCTAAAGGACATTAATGAACCAGATGAGTTTTTATGACAATCCGGTAGTTTCATGGGCACCATTAATGATAATGATTTTTATTCCAGATTTAATTAATTGAATTTTGTTTCACAGCTGCCGTGGTGGGATTTGAACTCATATCCCCGGATCATTAGTCCAGACCAGTAGCATTACTACTATGCTCCCTTGCTGGACTAAGGTGGAGGGGGACCATTATTTTACTCTGAAGAGACAAAAAGGCTCTGTTGGGTGTGAAGACTTCTTTTTCCGATTATTTTCTTCACATTAACAGCATAGAGACTGTCGGTCAGTTTATATTCTGGCTCCAGGGCAGGTGCCATTAAAGTGTCCAGCCAGGCGTTATATGCCTGTCCTGGTTACACAAAGTGCCCCAACCCTGGGATTTGGAACAGGGTGTCTGACTTCGAATTAGGTTGTGCCAGGAATTTTGGAGCCTTTGGAGGTGAACTTGGGTGGCTTGGCGCCCGGGCGCTGCAAGATCAGCAACTCCCGCTAAATTCGGTGAGAGTTTTGCGGCGGCGGTGTGGCATTGCGCCCTAATCTCCTGCTCCCGGAGATCGGGACATCATTCCCATACGCAGTGCCCCATATGAAGAATTCTCTCTCGCCGCCCCCCCGCTTGTGCGCCTGCCGTTAACAAAGACAGGTAGAGGAGCAGCGTTCTGTCAGATGTCCGCTGGAGGAGCACTATTTAAAGGCGTCAACATCTGGTTTTGTTTTGGTCAGCCAATAATTCTTCTTTGTTATTGCCACATAGACAAACAGGCCTTTTGGCCGATTTGAGCGATTTAGAGTTGAAAGAGTGTTCTGGCTCATATAGATTTCTGAGTTTGAGGGAGATTTGAGAGTCCAACATTTGGATCCTTTCATGGGGGCTGTATTGGCACTTGCACTCTCAATGGCAGCCCAGGTCACCATCATGCTTAATTTCTACACCAACGGATCCTTCCAGTGTGCAACAGGCAACATCTCCAACATCTCCCAGTTTGCCATCCATTGCTTCATCCGCCAGGTACAGAAGAAGAAGGGACTACATTTTCTTCCCCATGACCAGGGAGAAGCAGCACGAGTGTGCATGTGGTTTTGCCAGGACAGCAGGCTTCTCCATGGTGCATCTATGTCACTTTGCAGACACCATATAACAATCCTGTGATATTCCATAACCGCAAAGGCTATCACTCACTTAATGTGCAGTTGGCGAATCCTCGCTGTCAATGTCCGCTATTCTGGTAGCAGCCACGATGACATCATCCTGAGCCAGACTGTGTGCCAGCTCTCTTCCAGACACCACATTAAGCTCGTGGCCGGCTGGTTGAAGACAAGGGCTATCCACTCTCCACTTGACTCATGACGACCCTCCGCAACACCAACATTCCTGCCCAGCACTCATATAATGAGAGCCAGGCCACCACTAGGAACATCATTGATCAGACCATCGGAGTGCTCAAGCAATGGTTCCGCTGCCTTGACCGCTCGGGAGGAGTCCTCCAGTACTCGGCCGAGCGGGTGTCCCATTTTGTCGCCGCTTGCTGCAAGCTGCACAACTTGGCCATCATAAGGGTGCAGCCATTGCCACCGGCATAGCTCCACCACATCAGGAGGAGGATGAGGAGATGCATGAGGAGAAACAGGAGCAGGAACACCAGCGATGGAGGAGGCAGACATTCAATCGGCCTTGTGGACGGGTGGTCTGTGCCCGCCTCATCAGACTTCAGTTCCAATGAATTCCAGGCCACTTCCCCATGACTTCCCCATTGAGGTAGAAGATCAGCCATGATTTCTTTGAATAGTGGAGCAGACTCGAGGGGCCGAATGTCCTACTTCTGCTTCTAATTCTTATGCTCTTATAAATCATTGCACCAATTTGTCATTCCATACCACATCCCAAAAATGAAATGAGAGACACCATCAAATGTGTAACATACCACCAATAAATTTATCCAAAAACATTAACCACATATACACACAACAACAATATTGACCAATCACCATTGTCAAGTCCTTACCTCCCCTCTTAATAATGCCTTTTCCTATTCTACTGCTATGTAGTGTCTCCCCAGTAGCTGCAGCACGGCTGGTGGAAGGCTGCTGTGTGTCAGGGCCGGAGACTACAGATGGGGCTTTGCAGGATGCCCTCGACCAGCTCTGAGCCTGGAAGGCCTGGCTGGAGACTGCAGCACCTCAGGCTGGGTGGCGGCAGTCTGGGCTGGCTGGATGGCGGAGTGGTAGTGGTGGGATCAAGAATGCTGTCATCCTGAGAGAGGGCAGCAGGTTCCTGCTCCACTGACCCACTGCCTCACCCCTGGGCAGCACCTCAGCATCCCCACCAATCTGCTGGAGCACAGATTGCTGGGCTGCTGTGACACTATGAGATCCCGGTGGACTGTGGTGGAACCAGTGACGATGGCAACAGGCAGAGCTTGTGTGGCACCCAGCTGAGTGTGCATGAGAGCAGTCTGAGCTTCGATGCCAACAGCCATTGTCTGCATTACAGCATTAAGATGCTGTGTGGCTTCCCCCTGTGTTGCAATGGAAGCTGTCACAGCATCCATGACATACATCATGAGATCTGGGTTCGCACAGTCTCTCTGGGAGTCCACCATCCTCTGCAGATTGGAAATAATGGGCTCCGTGGTGTGCAAAGAGCTCTGTGCAATGCTGGAGGTGGATTCCTCCACATTCCATATCATTGCCGAGAGGCTCTCGGGCAACCTGCTACCCGATGAGTCACAGCACTCGCTCCTCCAGGTCTGAGAGCTGCTGGAGCTATGCATCACCTCCACCAGTTCTCTGCTGCTCCCTCCTATTGAGGGCCATCTTGGCCTGCAAAGGAAATGAATGTGTGTAAGTCAGAGTCCAGCTATGTGTTTGGGAGATATGCCTGCTGTCGTTGAATAGCTGTGATTGTAGGCAAGGCTTGAGATGCGGATGTGAATTTGAGTGGGTGCAGATGTTTGGTGGTTGAGTTGTGGGGGCATGGTGCTTTGCACATTGTGCACAGACAGAGGCTGATATGTAGGACCTGTTGAAGCATGTACTCACCTTGACCAACCGAGTGAGGTAATTGAATTTCTTCTGGCACTGTGTCAGGCTGCATTGCACCACACTACTGTCCGAGACCTCCTGGGCTCCTTCCCTCCACATTGCCCTGAAGACCTGGGCCAATGGTCTCCTTCCAGTGGCCGGGAACAGCACTGTCCTCCTTCGCTCCACTCCAGCCACCAATGCCTCCAATGTCACATCTGTGAAGCGACGAGCTCTCTCCCTGGGAGTGGGACCAGCCATTGCCATCAGGGAACTCACTTGCTCGCAGGTCACCTTCAGAGCCAATAATTCTGAAAATGGGCATCTGCACAATGATACAAACTCTCACTTAAGAGTTGGAATGAGCCAGTGCAAAGGATGGAAGGACCATTGCTGAATGCATTACACATGAAATTCATTATTGCTCTGCTGGTAGTGCCCCTATAGTGCCCTACTGCGGTCATTAGTGCAATTTAGCGCTCCACTTCATTCCTGGGGCGCTAACACCGAATTTAGTAGAAGTTCATAATCATCAGCGCCTGGCGCTAAAGTTTCACAATTTCTAAAGTTAGCGCCCCCTAATGGGGCCATACCGAATTTCTCTCCCTTCGATTCTTAATAGGAAAATGATGTCATTATAAGGTAGATGGCCTGAAGTAATGAGCACAGAGCGCTTTGAGCAGAGGAATAAAACACGGCTGTAAAACATCACCAATAATTAAATAGAGACGAAAGGAACTAATATAAGACAGGCAATAGTGCCACTGCTGGTAATATTGAATCAACAAGCAAAGTACATGAGTTACCTATAGGATTACACGAAAGCAGTTTAATAATCATTAACAGTAAATAAATGATAAGTAAATAGCAAAGAATAAATCTGTCTCAAGTGAGATCTTTTTAAATTCAATACTAGCAGAAAAAAATGGATGCAGTAAAGGTATCAACCAATGCTCAAGTCCCATCCCAGACACAATATCTAGACTGACACTTCAGTGCAGTACTGAGAGCATGCTGCACTGTCAGAGGTGCCTTCTTTCAGATGAGGTGTTAAGCCGTGGTGCCGTCTGCCTTCTCAGCTGATGCAAAAGATCCCGTGGCACTATTTCGAAGAAGAACAGGGGAGTTCTCCCTAGTGTCCTGGCGAACAACACCAAAAAACAGTATTGCTCCTTGTGGGATCTTGCTGTGTGCAAATTGGATGCTGCATTTCCTACATTAACAACTGTGCCTGCACTTCGAAAAAAAGTATTTTATTGGCTGTGGGATGTCCTCGGGGTCATGAAAGGCGCTACATAAACACATGTCTTTCTGGGCACTGAGCTAGAAAGTGGCAGGTTCAGCTCTTGGTCTTTGGTGGCTCATCTGATCTCACCTGGAGCAGCAGACCAGGCACAGCAATTGACCTCAGTGCCCTAGGTTTCAGGAGAGAAGGGGTGGGGTGGGGGGTGAACAGCAACCAGTGATCCCCTTGCAGATTATAATTCGGTGGTGCCTCCTACCAAGCGCGCACGTGTGTGAATTTCTGGTGAGACTGGCCTGTGGCGTTCTCCCCACATACACTGCAGCCAAATACCCTTCCGTTTACTCACGGCCTAACCTCACAGGCGAAGAACGGCCTATCAGATGAGGTGCCATAGGGCAACCAGTGCCTAGGGGACCGTAGCCTATTAACAGACGGTGCCCGCAGGTGAGAGAATTGGAAGGGGAAAAAGTTAACTTGTTGTTCCAGGGGAGGTTTCAACCAATGGGAGAGTATTTCAGTCTAGCGCTGTACAGGAATGTTTCAGTGTGAGATGAGATCGCCGTCTGGAACTGAAAATCGGAGCCAGCACGTTCACTGCAACAGATTCCCAAATGGAATGAAGGTGATGTAATGGATAGCCCTGGTTCCAGCATGTCCCATCAAAGAGCTGTTTACTGACTGCCATGATGTTTTTATTTGGTATTTCAGAACAGATTTCCCTGATTTCTCTGCAATTGGATGTGGTCCTGTTCACATTAACCCTTCGATCAAGGCCTCAGCTCCTTCAGAGGGAACAAACAGATTTTTTTCATTTTATTATTTTTTTGCTGGCTGTTGCATTTTTATTACTGACTGACTCGTAACCCAATCCTGTGGACACCGGACGCCCTGCGGGGTATGGGTGTGTAGGGTTTAGAGGGGAGGTAGAAGAGGCAGGAGGTGGTGGGGGAATGGGAGGGGGGAGGGGGAGGGGGGAAGTTTCCCTTTGTGGTTTGGAACACAGAGAAACAGGCAGTGCGGACATTCTTGTACAGGCAGTGGTTTTCATCTGGAAATGCTTGGGTTTTAACTCTATGGGGAAAAGTGAAGAGAAAGGTGGTTGGGAGATCATTACGGGCGACAAGTTCTTTTGAAGGATGGAGAAGAAAGGCAGGATTTGGAACCCTGAATTTTGAAGTTAGTGGCCACAGAAACAAAAAGATGAGCACTGGTTGCCAACATCAGCCTTAGACTGGGGGGGGTCAGTGGGTAGTGGGGGGAGGGTCACCTTTTTGGGTCTTTTGTGCTTCCAGATACTTCTGCCAATATATTTTAGATTACTCTCATAAGTAAGTCTTAGCTCCTTTCGATTTGAGGAGAATCCTCACTGGCGCTAATACCTAGGTAAGTTTCTGGGACCAACCAAATGGATCACAGTGGTCTTTTCCAGTCATGTGCTTTCCCATTTTTCCTATGGCATGCCCATGACAATGAATAGAAAACTTCCTGTTAATTACTGTGGTTACTGTGTCTCCACATAAGGTCAGAACCTTAGACTTTTTGGAGGCAAAATTGCCCCACGCCCGATTGGGGGCAGTAACCTTCTAGGGTCAGGACATTCTGCGCCTGCTCGGTTTAACATCTCAAGACAGCACCTCTGACAGTGCAGGACTCCCTCAGTACTGCACTGGAGTGTCAGCCTAGATTTTTGTGCTCAAGTCTCTGGAGTGGGACTTGAACCCACAACCTTCTGACTCTGAGGCGAGGGTGCTACCCACTGAGCTGTAGCTGACACTTGTTTTAAAATCAAGGCCATGTCTATTGCCCATTTCCTGATGTTAATTTACATAACATAAGAAATAGGAGCAGGGAGAAAGCCATTTGGCCCCTGGAGCCTGCTCCATCATTTAATAAGATCACGGCTGATCTGATCATGGACTCAGCTCCACTTCCCCGCCCGCTCACCATAACCCTTTATTCCCTTATCGCTCAAAAATCTATCTATTTCCACCTTAAATATATTCAATGATCCAGCCTCCACAACTCTCTGCAGCAGAGAATTCCACAGGTTTACAACCCTCTGATAGAAGAAATTCCTCCTCATCTCAGTTTTAAATGGGCGGCCCCTTATTCTGAGACTATGCCCCCTAGTTTTAGATTCCCCTATGAGTGAAAATAGCCTCTCTGCGTCCACCTTATCGAGCCCCCTCATTGGGCTCAAAATTGGCCAGGAGTTGCTCCGCTTTTTTTGGAGCAATTTGATTTTTCTGGAGTATCTTAAAAATCCCCATTTTGCACATTCAATTTGCGCCAGAGCAAGTGAGTTAGTTAAGATTTTTTTTATTTAGTTTGGTTTTTTTCAAAAGGGGGCATTACCAGCCACCTACGTCCGTTTTGGCCATTTAGGCCACTTTGGATAATAGTTACTCCAAACTAACTTAGGCCAGCGTATGTGGATCAGTTCCTATGGAGTGGAGGGTAGCCAATGTAACCCCACTTTTTAAAAAAGGAGGGAGAGAGAAAACAGGGAATTATAGACCGGTCAGCCTGACATCGGTAGTGGGTAAAATGATGGAATCAATTATTAAGGATGTCATAGCAGTGCATTTGGAAAGAGGTGACATGATAGGTCCAAGTCAGCATGGATTTGTGAAAGGGAAATCATGCTTGACAAATCTTCTGGAATTTTTTGAGGATGTTTCCAGTAGAGTGGATAAGGGAGAACCAGTTGATGTGGTATATTTGGACTTTCAGAAGGCGTTCGACAAGGTCCCACACAAGAGATTGATGTGCAAAGTTAGAGCACATGGGATTGGGGGTAGTGTACTGACATGGATTGAGAACTGGTTGTCAGACAGGAAGCAAAGAGTAGGAGTAAATGGGTACTTTTCAGAATGGCAGGCAGTGACTAGTGGGGTACCGCAAGGTTCTGTGCTGGGGCCCCAGCTGTTTACACTGTACATTAATGATTTAGATGAGGGGATTAAATGTAGTATCTCCAAATTTGCGGATGACACTAAGTTGGGTGGCACTGTGAGCTGCGAGGAGGATGCTGTGAGGCTGCAGAGCGACTTGGATAGGTTAGGTGAGTGGGCAAATGCATGGCAGATGAAGTATAATGTGGATAAATGTGAGGTTATCCACTTTGGTGGTAAAAACAGAGAGACAGACTATTATCTGAATGGTGACAGATTAGGAAAAGGGGAGGTGCAAAGAGACCTGGGTGTCATGGTACATCAGTCATTGAAGGTTGGCATGCAGGTGCAGCAGGCGGTTAAGAAAGCAAATGGCATGTTGGCCTTCATAGCAAGGGGATTTGAGTACAGGGGCAGGGAGGTGTTGCTACAGTTGTACAGGGCATTGGTGAGGCCACACTTGGAGTATTGTGTACAGTTTTGGTCTCCTAACCTGAGGAATGACATTCTTGCTATTGAGGGAGTGCAGCGAAGGTTCACCAGACTGATTCCCGGGATGGCGGGACTGACCTATCAAGAAAGACTGGATCAACTGGGCTTGTATTCACTGGAGTTCAGAAGAATGAGAGGGGACCTCATAGAAACATATAAAATTCTGACGGGGTTAGACAGGTTAGATGCAGGAAGAATGTTCCCAATGTTGGGGAAGTCCAGAACCAGGGGTCACAGTCTAAGGATAAGGGGTAAGCCATTTAGGACCGAGATGCGGAGGAACTTCTTCACCCAGAGAGTGGTGAACCTGTGGAATTCTCTACCACAGAAAGTTGTTGAGGCCAATTCACTAAATATATTCAAAAAGGAGTTAGATGAGGTCCTTACTGCTAGGGGGATCAAGGGGTATGGCGAGAAAGCAGGAATGGGGTACTGAAGTTGAATGTTCAGTCATGAACTCATTGAATGGCGGTGCAGGCTAGAAGGGCCGAATGGCCTACTCCTGCACCTATTTTCTATGTTTCTATGTTTCTATGTGGCCACTTGTGGCCGCATAGAAAACCCTTGCGGAGAGTTAAGAAATCAGCGCAGGTAGGTACATCGGAGGCCAGCAGAACTTAATGACTTGACTAAAGAATGTGAATAGGAACAAATAGGAGCTATACAGGACATCCTATGACAAACTTCTCAAAGTTAATTTACTATACAACAGAAGCATTCATGGAAGCTTAAACTACAAAAAAAAAAGAAGTAAAGAGACAAAACATATTTACATAATTTTTTTCAAAATATCCAAATAAAAAATAGAAGTACCTCCTGCTCGTAACTCTTATGTTCTTATGTTCTCCCAGCCGCCTAAGCTCACCCACAATCAGCCCGCCCTTTACAAACAAACCTACCTTCCAGGGTCGGGGATCAGACCCTCCAGGATCAGAACAGCACCTGGGATCAGAGATCGGACACGTCTGGGGATCAGATCTTCCCTAGAGGTCGGGGATCGGACCGCCAACGACCCACCCTGCGGTTCGGAACTCCCCCCAGGATCAAAATTCTGCCCCCCCCCCGATCAAAACTCCTCCCCTCCGGATCAAAACTCCCCACCCGGATCAAAACTCCTCCCCCCCCCCGGATCAAACCCCCCACCCATCCCCGCCGCCCCAGCTTGGGCCCCGCACCAACCTGCTTGTTGTGGCCTTCTAGCCTGGGAAGGCAGCGAGCCAGCCTGTGCGGAAGGCCACTCGGCCTGGAATAGGGGCGGGACGTATCGGGTCCCAAGCTGCAGCACGCACACAGAAGCTGGGGTCAGGACCTACTGCGCATGTGTGCACACTCCAACGCACATGTGGAGAGCTGCCGGCACCGTTTCTGGCGCAGGGCCCCAGCTCCGCCTCCCCAATTGACTGGCCACGTTGCGCCAAACCCCGGGAGAGGATCACAGAATCGGGGGACATTTTATCGGCGCCCTTTTAAGCCCACAAAGTTACCACAACTCTGGTGAGTGCCCTGAAAAAGGGATGGGCCAATTTTGAGCCCATTATCATATGTTTCGATAAGATCACCTCTCATTCTTCTGAACTCCAATGAGTAGAGGCCAATCTACTCAATCTACCTTCATAAGTCAACCCCCTCATCTCCAGAATCAACCTTGTGAACCTTCTCTGAACAGCCTCCAATGCAAGTATATCTTTCCTTAAATACGGAGATCAAAACCTTACGCAGTTACTTGTTTTAATTCACTTGCTTTAATCAAGAAATTAAAGTTTTCTTGCAAATTTGAGACAATAAGATGTGGCGTTTAAAAGTGGAACAAATCAATTTGGCCACCTCCTAATTCTGAGAGTTGATTTATCGAAAAGTTCTGCTGCCTTTAATCAGATAGGGGAAACAATGGGCTGGGAATTATTTAGCTTCACTTTTGTTGTCTTAAACATGTTTGGTCACCAGGGCAAAGTCGATAGATATTTGGCATCCCTAGTGACCTGCTTGCCACAGCCAGAGCCTGCAAACATTGTCCCTCAATGCCTCTTGCTGCAGGACTGCTGTACCTTTGGCGCAGTAAGCAAAACAAAGCAAAAAAATAGAAAAACAGCTCTGGAGTCCAAGCTGTGGTGTTTTGATTGGAAAATATGAGTGGAAGCAAAGTTTGGATTTTCAGCCCAGGTAACTGGGATAGCTTCCAGGGAGCTATTGGCCCAGCTGCTGCCTACACACACACATTCTCGCACACACACACACACACACACACACACATGCATTCCCGCACACACACGCACACACACATTCTCGCACACACACACACATGTACATTCTCGCACACACACACATTCTTGTACACACACACACATTCTCGCACACACAGACATTCTCGCATACACACACTCAAACACAAAAACACATATGCACACACACGCGCACATGAGGAAGAAAACGCATGCTGTTCTGCATTCAAAACTGGGCCGCTCGGTAATAGGTCAGACTTGTGAGTCAACAAACAGACCTGACAGCTCAGCTTAGAAACTGGCTTCTGACTTCTTAAGGGAACAGTGAGCCAAGTGAAATTTAAAGGGGCATTGTCTTTGTGGAAAGAAATGTTACTTTTTTTGCATAAAAAGACAATTCTCAAAGCATTGATAAGTTGAAGTAACGGCAGGAGCTGCTGGAAATAGGTCTGTCAGCATATGAATGAAAAATATAAGTTAATTATTTAAGTGGAGACCCTTCATCAGAACTGGTATGTCTGCTTATTACGGGGGGGGGGGGGGCGGGTGGCATGGCAGGGAGTGGGGAGCAGAGACAGAAGGGCCTTGCATCACTGTTGCAATGTTCATGAGAAATGGCCACTTGGGTGAGTTGTTGGATTATTGCAGGCCCCTGGGGAACTGTACTCCATCAAAATGCTACACCTTCAGGAGAGCGGGGGTGGGGGGTGGGCGGGGGGGTTGGTGGAATGGTGGGGGGGGGGGGAATTTGCAAAGGGAGGGGGGGGCACTGAAGCAAAAGCCAGTGGAGTTTTTAAATCACAGGCCTGGGTGTATTTTACTCTCTTACTGCTGTTATTTTAAAGCCCAGGAAACATGACATGCTAGCCTGTTTAATCTGAATTAACTGATCTTATTTGAAAACTTTATTTTAATCCTTAATTACACTCTCTTGTGGGACCCTTGATCTGCTTTAATTATGAAATAAGATGTAATTAGTGTTTGAGTATTTCCATCTTACATAAACCATTTACAGCTACAGTCATTATAGCGTGTTAAAGGGGCAGTGTCATCTTCACCAAAAGACCCCCATGAGAGGGACGGGCTTGTTTGCAGTGGGCAGGATAAAGGCCAGTATGTTAATGGTTGATGCGTCTGTCACTGATTGAAATGTAGAAGCAGTGACAGGCAAGCTGAAAACTCTGCTTCCGAAATGCTCCCAGCCAGCTGGCCTTGAGCTGAGACAAGCACTCTCGTCCATAATATCAAAGATGGCTGCAGACAGATGACGTCCATTGTGATACGTAACACAAAGAAAGAAAGACTTGTATTTATATAGTGTCTTTCACAATCACCGGACGTCCCAAAGCGCTTTACAGCTAATGATGTACTTTTGAAGCGTAGTCACTGTTGTAATGTAGGAAACGCGGCAGCCAATTTGCGCACAGCAAGCTCCCACAAGCTGCAATCTGATAATGACCAGATAATCTGGGTTTTTTTTGGGATGTTGGTTGAGGGATAAATATTGGCCAGAACACCGGGGATAACTCCCCTGTTCTTCTTCGAAATAGTGCCATGGGATCTTTTTCATCCACCTGAAAGAGCAGACGGGGCCTCGGTTTAATGTCTCATCCGAAATACGGCATCTCCGGTGGTGCAGCACTCCCTCAGCACTGCACTGGAGTGTCAGCCTAGATTTGTGTGCTCAAGTCCCTGGAGTGGGACTTTGAACTTACAATCTTCTGACTCAGAGGTGAGGGTTCTAGCAATTGAGCCAGTGGCTGAGGGTGTTTGGAATTGTCTTGAGTGTGATGGTGTTTCCAGGTACCTCAACATTTGGCGAGGAAGGTCATAAGTTAGACCGTTGTGAACCATAAAATTTGCTGGTGAACTGATTAGAATACACCGCGGCGAGCCTGGAAATGAATCAAAAGGGGCGCAGTCAATCACTTGATTCTGCAGGGAGATGGAGACCAGCATTCCCCATTTTGTGCAGTTTGGTGTCAGGGAACAAAACTATTTCAGAGAATGGTGGGTCACCCCCCCGCTCCCCCCCCCCCCCAACAATCAACTCATCTGCTGTAAAACTCTCATCCGTGCCTTTGTTATCTCTAGACTTGACTACTCCACGCACTCCAGGCTGGCCTCCCACATTCTACCCTACATTAACTTGAGGTCATCCAAAACTCGGCAGTCCGTGTCCTAACTTGTACCATGTCTTGCTCATCCATCACCCCTGTGCTCGCTGACCTACATTGGCTCTCAGTTAAGCAATCCCTCCATGGCCTCGCCCCTCCCTATCTCTGTAATCTCCTCCAGCCTCATAACCCCCCGAGATGTCTGCGCTCCTCAAATTCTGCCCTCTTGAGCATCCCTGATTATAATCGCTTAACCATCGGTGGCTGTGCCTTCAGCTGCCTGGGCCCGAAGCTCTGGAACTCCCTCCCTTAACCTCTCCGCCTCTCTAACGCTCTTTTCTCCTTCAAGATGCTTCTTAAAACCTACCTCTTTGGCCAGCTTTCGATCATTTGCCGTAATTTCTACTAATGTGGCTCGGTGACAAATTTATTTTTTGTCTTAGAACACTCCTGAGAAGCACCTTGGGAGGTTTTACTACATTAAAGGCGCTATATAAATACAAGTTGTTGTTGTTTTTAATCAATGAAGCTGCTACTTATTCAACTTATATTCCATGTAGATATAAACGATAATACACAAATACAAATTTATGTATACGAAGGTTCCGGATTATTCTTTTCGTCATGTGTGCATTATAAGGTCAAGCCAAAGTGATACTTCATTTGCTGCAGTAGATTTAAATAGAATTTACAATATGCAGCTATTAGAAAAATCAATCCATAGCAAACAATGCAAGATAAACCACAAATGTAATAAAATCATCCCGTATAGATAGCTTTATATGCTTACAAATAGGCATTTAATCTGAAGCTGTAAATTGTGCGAGCCAACATCGGAACCATACCCAACAGATTCCGATCACAATGGACGCATTATTAGCACTGCAACCCGGACCTGGACGCCCGTTTTTCGTGCCAGAAAGTGCACCTAAAAAAAACGTACCTATTCTCCGGCTCCATGCAGGCCCTCTGGAGCTGGGCGCGGCAGAGCCAGGTCCCTGCGCTGAAAATAGTGCCGGGGCCTCTGCACATGCGCGCTACAATGGGCGTGCATGTGCAGTAGCTCCAGGCGCCCAAAACTGTGGGAGGGGCCCGAAGCACGCAGCCCATAGCCCTGGCCGAATGGCCTCACTGGGGCTGCGTGGATAAGGCTCCTCCCACCCGACCGGACCCGACCCGACCCCTGCTTTCCCCCCAGCGACCCGACCTCCGCTCCCCCCCCCCCCCCGACGGACCTCCGCGACTCTCCCCCCCCGCCCCCGGACCTCCGCGACCCCGCCCCGAGGCCCGACGCCACCTACCTGTAAATCCAGCCCGAAGTCTTGGGCCCGGCTGTTCAGCCTCCTTCTCTCCCTTCCCCCCCTCTCTCCTTCCCTCCCTCCCTCCTCTCTCCTTCTCTCCCTCCTCTCTCCTCGCCCCTCTTCTCCTCACCCCCCCTCCTCCTCCTACCCCCACCCCCTCCCCCCTCCTCCTCCCCCACCCCACCCCAACCCACCCCCCTCCTCCCCCACCCCCCACCCCCCTTCTCCCCTATCCCCCACCTCACCCCGCTCTACCCCCACCCCACCCCCCTCTACCTCCCTCCTCCTTCCTCCCCCTCCCTCTCCCCCTCCATCTCCCTTCTCCCCCTCACCCCCCACTCCCCTTCTCCCTCTCCCCTCGCTGTCAGAAACACAGACACTGACAGAGAGTTAGAGAGACACACACAGACAGACAGAGAGATAGAGACACTGACAGAGACACACTGGGTGGGCTGTCCCAGCACGCTGTTGGAGGACTCCCAGTGCTGCAGTCGGTAAGTAGAAAAAGTTTTATTTATTGATTTTCTTTTTTTTAAATTATTTTTTATTAATTTTTTTTGATTGATTTATTGGTTTATTTATTGATGTATTTATCATTTATTATTGATGATGGCTCTTTATTTGTAAAACTGAAGTGTTAATGTTTGTAAGCTTCCCTTTAAACCCCCCTCCTCCCCATTCCCTGCGCCTAATTTGTAACCTACGCCTGATTTTCTAAAGTGCAGATAAGGTTTTTTCGAACGTACAAAAATCTTCACTTACTCCATTCTAAGTTAGTTTGGAGTAAGTTTTCACTGCCTAAACTTTGAAAACAGGCGTAAGTGGCCGGACACGCCCCCTTTTGAAAAAAAAATTCTGTTCCAAAGTGAAACTGTTCTAACTGACTAGAACTGGAGCAAACTAAATGCCGAGAATTCAAATTTCTAAGATACTCCATTCTAAACCAGTTGCTCCAAAAAAACAGGAGCAACTCAGGCCGAAACTTGGTCCCAATATGTTAGCAAGTCTTGGTTCAAAATTAATACAGGGCATATCCTTTATTCGTTTGAATGGCAGTAGCCGAGGAGCCTTTGGTTTCCGAGACTGTGCAAATGTTCAGAAATCAAGCATAACTAATGCCATTTGCAAATGCTGATTATATTATTTACTTTTAATATTATCACTGAAGAGGTTTATGTTAAGACTAATCCCAAATTTTTAATAGATATTTGTGCATTTTGCACAAACGTAAGGGGGGAGAAATTCGATTGGCTAGCGCCGCTCGCGAGGGTTACTACAGGGGCGCTAAAGGTTTTGCAGACGTAAGCGCCGGCATTAGTGTTGCTCGGTAAATTCTGTGTGCCGGTACCAGAGGCGCTGAGGAGTATCGCCCGGGGGCATAGCACCCCTCATGCCCCCGGTATCGACACAGATACAACATTTGGTTTGTGCAGCACCCGTAGTGCCCCGTGGTGACACCGCCAGAGAAAGCTGGCATGTAGAGCTGTCACGGGGCACGAAGGGAAGGAATGACTGCAAGAGGTAAATGAGATTGATTTTTTTTTTTGCGATTTAACTTTATTTGGGGTGAGTAATGTATAGGGAATGTTTTATTGTGGTTTTTGTTCCGATTCTTTTTTTTGCAGCAAGGCCTCTCTTTAGGGCACTATGAAGCTGGCTCTTTAGCGCGGGATATTCAGTTGTTCACCTGGCCTCATATCCCAAGAGAAGTGTGGAACGTTTCCCTTAGCGCTCCATTTCACTGTCAGGGCGTACCACTGAATTTTGTGGCTCCTTCGTTAAACATTTTCCAACGCTAAATTTAGTGACCGCCTGACATTAGCGCCTTAAGAACCCTCCAACCGAATTTCCAGACCAAGTTTCCTGTTGTTATATCAAATCCAGCCCAGCAGCACCGTTCTTTAATGGGCTAAGTGGCAGCGGCAATCACAGTGATGTTAATCAGCAAACTTGACCTCGCAATTGATCTTAATGGTGGGCTGAGTTTTATAATTAGATGTTCACCTTTTTGATGAGGGATGTGGCAAAGTTGGTTTCTATTCATTCACAGTATGTGAATGTCGCTGGCAATGCCAGCATTTATTGCCCATCCTTAATTGCCTTTGAGATGGTGGTGAGCTGCCTTCTTGACAACTGATTGACTTGCTAGGCTAGTCTAGTTAAGAGTCAACCACGTTGCTGTGGGTCTGGAGTCACATATAGTCCATACCGGGTAAGGGCGGCAGGTTTCCTTCCCTAAACGACATTAGTAAACCAGATGGGTTTTTACGACAATCCGGTAGTTTCACGGTCACCATTACTGATATTAGCTTTATTAATTCCAGATTTATTTAATTAACTGAATTTAAATTCCCCAGCTGCTGAGGTGGAGTTTGAACTCATGTCTCCGGATCATTAGTTCTGACCTCCGGATTACAAGTCCAATAACATAACCACTATGCCACCATTCACGTGAAAGTGGCCCAATAGACTCAGGAAAATATGGAGCACCATAAATAATGACTAACGTTATTGGCTAACATCATCTGTCACCTCCCCTGACTTAGTTCATCTGCAGCTGAAACTCTCATCCATGCCTTTGTTACCTCTAGACCTGATTAGGTTTGGTTAGGTCAAATGGCCTGTTTCTGTGCCGTATATTCTATGTATTCTATATAAGTAAAATTAGGGCAGATGACTAAATTCTTGGACAAAGAGATAGGTTTTAAGGAGTGTCTTAAAGGAGGAAAGAGGTAGCGAGGCAGAGAATTTAGACAGGAAATTCCAGAGCTTAGGGCTCAGGCAACAGAAGTCACGGCCACTGATGGTTGAGCGATTAGAATCTGGGATGCTCAAGAGGGCAGATTTAGAGGAGTGCAGATATTTCAGGAGGTTGTGGAGCTGGAGCAGAATACAGAGACAGGAAGGGGAGAGGCCATGGAGTGATTTGATAACAAGGATAAGAATTTTGAAATCGAGGCGTTGCTTAACCGGGTGCCAATGTAGGTTAGCATGCGCAGGGGTGATGGGTGAACTTGGTGCGAGTTAGGACATAGGTAGTTGAGTTTTGGATCACCTCAAGTTTACGTTGTGTAGAACGCGGGAGGCCAGCCAGGAGTGCATTCTGCTCGTGAATTCAACACAAACCCCAGAGCTTCCTAGTCTGTACCACTCAGTGACACTCAGTCCAGCAGTGCCATTTGACTCAGATCCATTGGGAGGGTTTGAGTATATTTTCTTTTAGAAGGAAAGCACATTTAAATATCAGAATCTATGTGGTAAGATGGTACATAACTGTCTGTGCTGCAATTTATCAGGACAGACTTTGTTTTGATCCAATTGATCTAATGAGCTGAGAATAACTAGCAGAGAGCTTACCTCCTCAGTACTGTCACACAAGCCGTGGCTTACAGTAAAACTGTTACAAGATACAATCCCAGTGCTATTTACACAAGCAGCAGTTGAATGTGACATTAATTTTTAAACCCCAAATATTTTACATTATCATGCTTGCTGGTGTAATCCCACAAGAAATACCTTTCGTGGAAAAATTGTGACCATTATCAAAAAAAATTATTTATCTGCGGGCTTTCATACTGGGTTTTGTGTGTCAGCTTAATACTGAGCTATGGGTCAAATCTTTGGACGAAGAGGGAATTAACAGTTTGCTTACTATCTGGTAAATTAAGCACTAGAAAGACTCTTAAAGGTAAAACTGTCAGGTTTAAAATTAGATTGAGTTTGGCATCTGCCTGGTGTCTTCTCCCCTCCTTCTGGAGGGAGTTGGACAGTGAAGGGGTGGGGGGAGGGGGTTGCCAGGCAAGCGCTCAGGAAGGATGAGCTAATCTAAAATCCATCAGACTTTTCCTGCTATTTCGTTCCATCCCTCATTTTCACCTCGGCCAGAATTGGATGAGCACTGCATTACTGGCTGGCTGACTCGCAGTATAAATTGCATTGCCTTGCATTGCAAAAGGTCAAGTCCGGGTACTTGATGAAGTGGATTGACCTATTGAATAGCGCTTCACTCCACTTAGTCTTGGCCAATAGCATTGTGGCAGGGATTGAAAGCACAGCTCGTGAATTGCTGCATGGGATTAAATGTTCCGTTTTCTGTGTGAGAAATACCTCGGAAAAGCTGTGCGAGAGAGACAGCCACACAGGGAAACCAATGGTCTGACTGTGTGTGAGGTAGAGGCGTGATAATGTTAAGCTACTATTCACCACTCTCCTGGAATTGCTGCCTTTTGCTGAGGTGCAGTTCTACAGACATTGGTACCTCAGCCAACTATGTGTTTTTCATCGATGAGTTAGATGGTGTATGTTGGCACAGTCCTTGACCATGCCAGCTCAGCTTGTTCATGTCCTTACCCAATAGCCACACACAGGCACTTTACTGCAGGGGTCACTGGATAGCAATCAGAAATGGGATGGGATCCCTGATTGATTTTTCCCTCCCTGGTCCAGTGGCACTAAGGCCAGCTGCTGCCCTGGGTGAGATCTGATAGCTTGGCACAGACCCAGGAATTGAAACTAGGAATTTTCTGGTCGATCTGGTTCAGTGCCACACCAGGATTCCCTTTACCTCTTAAGCCATCGTGGAACAATATTGTACATTGAAGAGGTCAGTAGCGTTGTCAACAGTTTCATACTTGTAAATGACAAATTTCTCACTGAACCAGATACTTTGTTTTTTCCAAATAACTTTGAGAACCTCAAACTGTCCTTTCCAATAAGGTTCTCTTTGAAGCATTTTACTCTCCCACTGGAGAAAATCAGAAACTTCTTTTCTTTAATTCTAAAGAATTCTTTCTGTGAAATGTTTGTTCTGTGGTGCTGGAAGGAACGCTGTAACATACTAAGATTCAAAGGTAGCGGCCAAAGGGCTGGGGGTGATGGGGAAATCCTCAAAAGATTAAATATTGGGGGAGAAATTGGTATCCTTTGCGCCTCCTGTTAGTGTCCCGTTAATGCCCCCCTCCCCCCGGAGGCACTAACGGCTTTCCAACCGGGCGCGGTGAAAGTACTGATATCCGCGAACTTCTCTTGCAGTTAGCGTTGGCAGTAAACCTTAACACCACAATCTCCGGCGCCCCGGAGATTGTGACGCCATTCGGTGCGCCACGCCCCGTTACCTCCCCAGATCCTAAATTCGCTTCCGCCCCCTGCAGCATCGCCGGATGTCAACACGGACAGCTGCAGGAGCCGTTGTGAGGTCGGCCGGCTGTTTGGGGAGCGGTAGTTAAAGCGATTAGTGGTGAGGTAGGCCAAAAAGTTTTTATCAACACTCAGTGCTCCGTTTTATAAATTTTCAACTGCCGCGATTGATCAGCCCCTCACTCTGTTAAAGTGCTTGGGGCTGATCGGCGAGGATCGCAGATGCCGTCGTCCAGCAGTCCATTAGTTTCCTTGCAGAGGCCTCAGCAATGGCCCTTTCTATTAAGGTTGTCAGTCCGGCAGCGCTGCAATGGACATTGTGCAACGCTCTGTCGCTGCCACCCCTCCAAGCGCCCCTCCAAGGGAAGTGGTAGCACTTGATTTAACGCTCCACTTCCCTCTTGGAGCGCTAAACCGGAAGTCCGCGCCCGCTAGAATTGGGTACCACCTGACGATACTTTTGCGCTCCCGCAAAAGTTACCGCCTCAAACGGGGCGCTACGCAGTTTCTAGCCCATTATCTTTTGTGTCAAGATGGTCAGCTGTTTTGAATGGACTAGGTCTATTATTTAACTATCTTTAATTGGACTGATTACATCAGTCTCTTAGCCTACAAACTTCCAATAAATTTCTGCCCGGCAAGCCAAAAAAAAATTATTGACATTTGACGCAGCATCTTGAAACAAGGGTTTAATGTTATAATTGAGCAAAGGTTGTGCAATAAAAATGATCTTCTCTTCCAGTGGTCTAATTGTTACAAACACCATCCAGAAGCTCCCAGGTTTGAGGACTGGTGTGTGTGCTCAGTCACCTTTTGGATCCAGGGTAGCAATATGGGCATTGCAATTAGTTTCACTGTTCCTGGATTAGAGAGAGGAAAAATAAGCCAACCTTCCTGCTTCTAATCACTGTCCAGTGATCCTTGCTGGAAAATGTGTCGATGTGCCTGCTGGATGTGGGTAGGATTATCCCGCCGATACTGTCTAGGCTTGAAGGATGGCCAGTTGGATGAGGTAATGAGAGTTGCCAGAGTCTGTCGCATAGTTCTCCAGCAAGGAGTCAAGGACTCAGCGTCTTCTGAAGTGATGGGAAAGAAAATGGGGAGAAACAAAATTTAAGAGGTTACCCAGCACCTCATACCGGTCCTAAGTACTTGATGCCACAGGTTGTGTGAAAAGCAAAACTAGAGGCCATCAGTATAAGATAGTCACCAAGAAATCAAATAGGGAATTCAGAAGAAACATCCTTACCCAGAGAGTTGTGAGAATGTGGAACTCGCTACCACAGGGAGTGGTTAAAGTGAATAGTATAGATGCGTTTAAGGGAAGGCTAGATAAGCATATGAGGGAGAAGGGAATAGAGGATTATGCTGGTAGAGTTAGATGAGGAAAGACAGGAGGAGGCTCGAGTGGAGCATAAATGCCAGCATGGGCTGGTTGGGCCAAATGGCCTGTTTCTGTGCTGTATATCCTATGTGATCCTATGAAAAAACTGGCAGAGGTGCTCTGCACTGCCGATACTAACAGCCCACCAGAAGGAAGAAGCTTAAATGGGCACTATTAATAACTGTCCACAAATGGCGAGCCTTAATTGGTGAAGTAACGATTAGCTAATTAATGGGACAGGAATTGACCGTTGTTATGCACTGATTCAGCTGATTACAATTTAATGGCTCATGAATAGTTCAACTTCTTTGTTACAGGAGGTTTGTTCCTGTGTCGGTTTAAATAGCTTCTTTGGGACACTTCACTGTTACTGTGAAAATAATGGCGGACTTGTGTTTGACCCCAGTGTTTTTCATATTCTTTCCCCTCCTTCAGTGACTTCTGTCCAAATTATGTGCAAGAATTTCTGGTTAATAAGCCAGAAATTCCAAATAGCAATGAGGAGTAGTGCAGCCACTAAGCGAGTCATAAAAGGTTTGCCTCTTGCAAATCCAAAAGCTCTTTGAAGGCTCTCTCAGACCAAGCAACTTTAAACACTATTAACACATGCAATCATGCTCCCTGCAGCTTTATTGGTCACTAAAATTGACATTGGACCATCTACTCTCAGCCTCTCCAGAGCTGGTTAAAGTGATGGGTTAGTGTCCTCAACCTCTCCCATGGTTGGTTAAGCTGGTGGTTTGATGTCAGCATCTCCCATTGTTAGTTCAGATGGTGGGCTACTGGCCTGATCTCAGCTTCTCCTCATCCCACTCTTTCGCCAGTCACAGAAAGCAATTCACCATGTTGTGTTGTCATTTCTCCATTGACCTGGTTGAAATTTGGGACTCACGGGTATACACAGAGGAAAACTCACTCAGTTGTCTGAAATGAAATTGTTATGCATACTTTTGTCATCTCCATGCTCAACTACACCAAATCTCTCTTTGCTGTCCTCCGTAAACTCTAATTTGTCCCAAACTCTGCTGCATGTATCCTATCCCATGCAAAGTCCTGATCTCCCACCATCCCTGTCCTCATTGATCTGCATTAAATCCTTGGATCGCAAAGCATTACATTCAAAATCCTTGTCCTGCACTTTAAATCTTTCCATGTACTCAGCTTACCCTATTTCTGCAATCTCTTCCAGGTCTACATTTCCTTTAAAACGCTTTGCTTGTCTGACATCAGCATTTTGTTCATCTCCCTGCCGCGCCCCCCTCCCTTCACCCGACTACAAGTAGCAGTGTTTTGAGCTGCTTGGATTGTACTCTTCGGAATTATCTCCATCAACCTCTCTCTCCTCCTTTAAGAACCCTCTTAAAATCCTTCACTTTGACCAACAGTTTGGTCTCCTCTCCTAATCATCTCTTCCTGGCTCCGCATCCGATGTCCTTATGCCTATCTGTAACACATTTTGGGAGTTGCTTTTGCATTAAAAGCACTATATAATTGCAAGTTATTTTTGTTGTTGAGCACTCAGCCAGCATGTGTTACTGTTTTGGTTGCCCCCATGGAGTTACTGCAAAAAGCTGCCCAGGTTGAAGAGGAAAATACAGTTGGAAACTTCACAACACATTTTTATGTTCGATTTTAAATTACTCTCTGCAGTTACCATAAACTGTGTTATATAAATCAACCTTAAACCAGGGTGGATGGCGACAGGGAAACATTGTCTGATAACTGCCATTGATACACCACAGAGCAGAGGCCCAAATGGTAATTCTTTGTGTGAATCGAGACAATGACTGTCAACAGATTACTGCCTGTGAGAAGCACACAGGTGAACCTGAATTTATCCTCACCGACAAACAGTCACATTCCAGTGGAGGGGGCTCAATGGATAGTGATCATAGGCATCAACTTTATCCAGTGATAAAGGGAACATTGGGTAATGGTTATGTAGCTGGACTAGTAATCCAAAGGCCGGGACTAATAATCCAGTGACATGAGTTCAAATCCCACCACAGCAGCTGGGGAATTTAAATTCAGTTAATAAATAAATCTGGAATAAAAAGCTAGTATCAGTAATGGTGACCATGAAACTACAGGATTGTTGTAAAATCCATCTGGTTCACTAATATCCTTGAGGGAAGGAAATCTGCCGCCCTTACGCGGTCTGGCCTATATGTGACTCCAGACCCACAGCAATGTGGTTGACTCTTAACAGCCCTCTGAAATGGCTGAGCGAGCCATTCAGTTAAGGGCAATTAGGGATGGGCAATAAATGCTGGCCTTGCCAGCGATGCCAACATCCCGTGAATGAGTAAAGAAAAAAAAACTGATTTTTTTCCTTCCCAAGCCAAGGAATGTCAAAACCATCTGTAGAGTCCCTGATGTCGCCTGGATGAGATTAACTGACTGGGGACTGAATTTAGAACCCTCCTGGTCTGTACCACACTTGGCTGTGTATTTACCTACCAAGCCCTCCAAGAAGTATCATAACGCTAAATTGAAAACAGAAAGCAATATTATAGTACAGTTTAATATAAGGCTTGACAAAAGGCAGCAACATAAATTCCCTTTGCATCTTGACTTCTCAGTATAGTCTCTTTTCCGCCTCTTTCCCCAAACCCATGTTGATATATGTTTTGATTCCTTCCAATCTTCATCCTGTAGTCAAATTACAATGAGGTTGGGGAATGGAGAAATAGCTGATGAGAGATTTTAAAAGAAGGCCTATTCGACGATGCCTTCAGGGTCACCTCTGTTTGTGAAAGGTGCTCGCCCCTGTTTTAGCTTCCTAACAGAGCAGAGAAAAAAAAGGTGAGCGGCTGAGGTGTGCTCGTTAGAGGGTTTTATTGTGTCGATTGAGCAGGCTCTTCCGCGGGGGCCTAAATATGATGTAAGGGGGCTTTTAGGTCTATTAGGAATTGCCTGGCTGAGGATGGCAGCCAAATGATGATGATGAAATTAAAATTCAGTCCCAGCAGAAGGTTGGAGTGATTCAGCTCACACCGCTCTGCATCGATCTGTTCCACCATTTGACTTTCAACCATGACAAAACTGTGGGTAAATTAATTGTTCTTCAGGATATTAGGCATCAGACTCCATTAATCCTCTTTGGAGTGCGATACTGCATGAATACTAATCAGCACTAAAAGCTGCTGGCTCCTCTCTCTCTCTCGCTCTCTCTCTTTCTCCCCTCAGTCTGCTCCAAGCCCAGTGTTGGTCTATTTTTCAGGAAGGAATTTTAACAAGAGAGACGAGATATTTTTTAAAAAGGCTATCTCCACGCCCTGAGTCGTTTGCAAAACTGAGTTGTATTTATATTGCTCTGAATGCCATTCTCGGCACCAGTGCTGCGAATGAAACGGATCTTCCTGGCTGTAGAGAGGCTGCTGAATCAATACACGACCTCGAAATGGCACAAAAAAAATTCATGAACTGGGATCAAGATTTTGGATTCGGACAGGCTGGGGCTCACGGGTGGGAGGCAAAGCCTGCGCACCCCTGGCAGGTCTGCGGTGCTTGGGCGGTGCATGTGCCGTTGCACAGACTGTCCTCGCCAAGTGAAGCTACCGGGTAAGGGGACGGGCCCACCCCCACGTCGAGCAACACTCCGACCTGTTGGCGACATCGCCATCTCCACGGCACTGCACCGCCGGGATAAATGCGCCCTGTTCTTACTTTGCAGGCGCGCAAAGCGGAGACAGAGCTGGTAGACAGCAGTCTGCAACAGCACCGTCAAACACCAACTCCAGCATCCCACTTATTTATTTTAATTGGTCCAAATGTAAATTGTCTCCCTGACATTCTCCCTGTCTCTAATAGCACAGGCGATTGTATCACATGACCCAAAAAAGCTGCAAACACCCAGTTTGCCCAAGCAGCCACGATAATAATAAGAATTCAAAAGCAAGCAGCCTTAAACCGCGCGTTGTGCAACTACGCAGGTTGTGCGTGCTGCCACCACAGCATCCTGCGCGTGTGATAATGTTGTAATATGAATTAAACCTGAGATTTGTGTATTTAATCCCACTGCAGGTGGCCATGGCAGCAGAGTGTTTAGACATTGATATTTGGCTTGCACTGAGCATGGATTTGACAGGAGGCTGTCGGCTCAACCCTGCCAAGGGCGGTTTGTTGTAAAATTAAAGTAAATAGGCACGTTGGATTCAGTTCGGATTGATGTAATCTGGGCAACTACACTAAGCACTCGATATAACCCTCCTGGAGAGATGGGTTTTAAGTGTCCAAGACAACAGTTCTGCCCTGCATTCCCCTCACCTCCCTGAGTTTTCTTTTGAAGGCTCTGATTTTCTTTGCTGGGATTTAGGTCCACAGGTGATGGCTACCCTCATACATCACGAGGGGAGACAGTAAGTATGTTCTGGCTATTCCTCCACAGGGGACTTCACAGCTGAGCCCGCTCCTCGCCTCACATGTCCACACGTGCAAAACGGCCGGGCTGGATTGTAATCAGGAACGGGAACGCCGCCTGATTTTTTTTTTTACCCTCCCTCCATAGCGCAGGATCACCGAGGCCTGTTGCGACATCACGAATCCCACTACAACTGAGATCGGCTAACTCAGATCAACAACAACAACAATTGTATTTATATAGCGCCTTTAAAGTATTAAAATGTCCCAAGGCGCTTCGCAGGAGTATTATAAGACGAATAATTTGACACCGAGCCACATAAGGAGCAATTAGGGCAAATGATCAAAAGCTTGGTCAAAGAGGTAGATTTTAAGGAGCGTCTTAAAGGAGGAAAGAGAGGTAGAGAGGTGGAGAGGTTTAGGGAGGGGGTTCCTGAGTATAGCCACCAATGATCAGGGCTGTAACCTTATGGCTCAGCAGGGCATCTACCCATTGATAATGTACAGCATTAATCACAGTCGTGTCATTCAGTGGGACAGTCAGTGAATATTGTAACTTTTATTGAAAAATGCATTTGAATAGGAATCTGAAACATCACAGTCAGCATTGGGCACCCAATCCTGGGTTTTAAGTTCAAAGGGAGAATTGAAAAAAAATTAAACTGCTAATTTTTTTTTCAAATGATCTCCCTGTTTCTTTGTCTGTTTTGTGTCAGACTTTCAAACTAGGGTGTGCTGTTGAGCTGAATGTTTGGCTCTTCGGAATCTGGAAGAAGCTCTTTGCAGCAGAGGAGCTGCAGTAATGGAGTGATTATTTATTCCCATTTACAAGTCGTGTGCATTTCCACCTGATTTGGGGCTAAATGCGCTGTTAGTTAATTAATGTCTGTGTAACAGAGAAAAAGAAACAAACAGAAAATCTTTAAAATCTACCGGTGCCTTAGATTAACATCATCCCAATATCCTTCTCTCTGCAAAAGGACACTTAGCTTGGTGTTAACTCCTTCCTCCCCACCCCCAACTCTTCCCCTTCTCTGCATCTTCACTGTGTTGAACTCAAGACTCATTGCAGTCTCCGACCTCAAAGTTATCGATCCCCTTATCTCTCTCAGTCTTTCCTGTCCATTGCAATCGACAGGCTTTTAAAACCCAAGATAGGAGCCGCTGATTACTGCTTCCTGGTTTAATTGATCTCTTTAACCTTTTTTGACCTCGGTCCACTTTGATTTTCGTTGAAGACAGCTCTGGCCAGGTGGTCAGCCCTGTAACTCTAAAGGGTTAACTCCAGTTCTGACAAAGGGTCGTCGACCTGAAACGTTAGTTCTGTGTTTCTCTCTCCGCAGAGGCTGCCTGACCCACTGAGAGCTTCCAGCATTTTCTGTTTTCATTTTGGGTTTCCAGTATCGGCAGTATTTTGCTTTTGTTAACTCTAAAGGGGTCATTTTGTGATCCTAGCAGGGAGTGGCGCACACAGGGAGTAGAGACAGAGATAGGGCTACAATATTGTAATCCTTGAACCCATCCTCCCTGTGAGTGTGGGATTACAGAATTACCTCTTAGATATGTAAAAGGAATTATGAATTATGTTATTTGAGATGTTTTACTACATTAAAGGTGCTATATAAATACCTGTTGTTGTTGTTGTTGTTACTTCACTCTTTCGCTGCCGCACATTCCGTTTCTCGTGACCCGATGAAAGTCCAAATAAAAATAGCATCATTTTTTTTCTAGATTACTGAGCTAGCTCAGTGAGTAAACACACTGGCCGGTGCAGTCCTGACATATGAAGCAGGAAGATCCCAGCTTCAATCCCATTCAATGCTGATTTAGCCAGTTCAGCAGTAGGAGGATTGCAATTGATGGCTAAGGAGTGGAGGGGAAATCAGCCAGGGTTCTACTCTTGGTCGTTATCCAGTGACTCTACTGGAAATAGGGACAGATCAAACTGTGACAATCCCTACGGTTGAATATATTGCCAACATCACTGTCTGGGCTCATACATGAAAATTGGGCACTTGGTTGAGGTAGCACAGGGTAGCATCTATAGAACTGTCCACCCAGTTAAGGGCCATCACCTTCAGGAAAGAGGCAGAGAAGTTCTTCTTCACTTCTTCATTCAGAGGGTGGTGAATCTTTGGAAATCTCTGCCCCAGAGGGCTGTGGAGGCTAAGTCTTTCAGTATATTCAAGACAGAGATCGATAGATTTTTGGATATTAAGGGAATCAAGGGATATGGGGATAGTGCAGGAAAGTGGAGTTGAAATAGAAGATCAGCCATGATCTTATTGAATGGCGGAGCAGGCTCGAGGGACCAAATGGCCTACTCCTGCTCCTATTTCTTATGTTCTTAACTTTGTGGGAAAATAATAGATTGCTGTGCAATGGTTAGCACAGTGAACATCCCAACTGAGAATGTCTTCAAACCTATTTTGAATGTATGATCAGAACACCTTGGTGATAGCATGGATTGTGCCTCATCGGCAGATTTTACTGGAGACTTTGAAGCATTATTTTAGTAGTTTAGTATGACATTGTACTGAGATACAGTTGCACACCTTTAACTCCCCAAATAGTCAACATCTGGTATAAGTTAGGCTACGGGAGTGGGAAGGAAAGTGAAGCTTTTGATAGGGACACCAGACATACAATGAGAATAATCACCTACAGTCAATGGGATGGGGCAGTGTTGGGGGGTGGGGAGGCTGGGTGACTGATGTTGAGAGATCCCTCCACCCTCATAGGCAATGACAGGTGGTAGTATCAGATTTACAGCGAGAGTGCTACAGGCAGTGGGAGGGGTGGCCAGACTGACACTGATAGAACACCTTCTACAGGCAATGAGCGACAGTCATGGGGAGACATTGACTGGGATTGTACCCACTGTAGGCAGTAAGAGCAACAGATGGAGGAGTGACCAAACACAATGAGAGCACACCATTTAGAGGCTGTGTGGAGGATGAGGGGGCCAGACTTATGCTGAGAATTCAGCCCTTGCAGGCAGTGAGAGAGACAAAGGTAGGGTCAGACTCACACTGAGGGAACCTCCCTGTAGCTGTGAAATGAACAAAAGGAGGCAATGGTTAGATTCTCACTGAGAATATCCAATACTACAGACTGTAAAACATAGTGCGGAGGGGGATGAAGTTAGAACCATACTGAGAATACCCTACTATAGGTTGTTAAACAGACTGGGGGGGGGAGGATGTTTGACTCAAGCTGAAAGTACTTCTGTTACTTTTTTCTTTCTCTTGTTTATCATCACCTTTTCTTCATCTTATTGTTCCTCTTTTTATTTGTCTGTATTTTCACCTTCGCAATAACCATCTTTCTGTACCACAGCCTTATTTTCTCTTCCTATTCTCTTCTTCCTCCTCTACCTTCTCCTCGTTCTCCTCTTCTCTATTGAAAGAAAGAAAGTAAGGTTCTTTGTCATCCTCTTTCTCCTCTTCCCTGTCTCAATTGCCTCTTTGTTGTCCTCTTCCTCCTCTTCCCCATTCTCTACTTCCTCTTCTGCTTTCTGTTTCTCTTCCTGGCTCTCTACTTCTATATTCTCTCTTTTCCCTATTTTGCCATTCTTCTGTCTGCTCTTCCTCTCTTTTCTTCTTTGCTTTTTTCTTCTCATCTTTCTTTATCATCCTTCTCTCAAATTGTAACCTTTTCCTAGTTGGCCTCCTTCAGCTTTCTCGTCACTCACTGTTCGATTGGCAAGATCAGAGCAGTCACTGTATTGGCCTATTTTTGAGGTGTGAGAAGATTTCAATCCTTAGCTTGCCCATCAGCAGCACACGACCACCACGCTGTTCCAGGCTGGGATGGGGTTGTCATGGTGTCTACCATCTGCTGTAATCGTGCACCGATATGGGTCAAAAGACTGTTCATAAAATCCTGTATTTTCCTAATAAAGTCCGAAAGGAACAAAGAATGAGTAGCAAAGCAAACGAGGACTTTTAAAAAAGCAAAATATTGCACACAGTTTCTGAAATGTTTTATCTTAAAAAATGTATGTGCAGTTCCTGCAAATTGGCATATAAAATAATCTTAACCCTTTGCCCTCACAAAATTCAATGCTTTGATGGAATGAAATGGGTTTTTAATGAAGACTGGCCCCTGGTGAAGCGAGGCTAATAACTAAGTAACCAATGTGTTAACCAGCAAGAATGAGAGTGACAGGTAATTGCAGAGAGAGAATTCTGATTAGCCTGCATCTCAAATCCTTCAGTAAACCTTTAAAGAGCCCCTGCTGCCAGTGTCTGGGACTGAGCCCACCAAGTACAAAATGTCACTTGCGACTGATGTTTGGCTTTTGGTGGAGATGAGGGGCTAGATTTTCGGTTTTCGGCGAAAACGGTAGTCTTACACCAAAATTACCAATTTTGCTGCGCTACCATTTTTAGGCCTAACTTTCAGCCTTTACGTTGGTAAAGTCGGCATTGCACGAGGATTCGTGGCGCAAACGGTGAGTTTTGGCAACTTTAGTCCGGGGCCGGTAGCGCTGTGAGAGAGGCCTTGGGAGGGAGGAAAATGTTTTCCAAAAAACATTCCAAAAACACTCAAAAAGCATTTACACGACTATTATCTGTAGAATCGATGACAATAAATTAAAAAATTAAAACTTTAACTTACCTTTTTTGCAGGTTTTCACACTTACCGCTGCTGACAGGGCTGTACCGACAGGTTTGACCCTGTCGCTACTCTGGGCGTAGTGGAAGGGTCGGTAGAGAGCCGAAAGTATGATGCAAATGCAATCTGCATCGTTGCACGTCGGCGCACCTCTCCCCGGCAGTATGCGGAAGCACCGCCGCAAACAGACACCCGAGGATCCTGCCAATGGGTTGTTGCCGCGGAGGGTCAAATCGTGACGAAAACACGGTGGCAAACCCGGCCCGAGAATTCTTCCTTTACAAAAAAAAAAACACTCCCTCACCTCAGGTGCTTTCCCACGGTGAGGTGCAGGAGAGAGGAAGATGGAAGGAATGGCATCCCGACTGCGCCTGCACAACTCGCCATGCTTGAGTTCCACAGCAGCTTTAGCAGAAACTTTCAGTCCAGTTCTCACCTGCTCACATTCTCAGCTGTGGATCCAATGGAGGAAAGAGGAAAAACATAATTTAAGAAGGGCTGTCCTGCCCCGGTATTGATTCAAGACTTCATCATCTCTGCTGACCCACTGCCCCCCCGCCCACTGCTGCCTCTTCCTCCCACTGCTGCCCCCCCCCCACTGCTGCCCCTCCCCCCCACTGCTGCCCCCCCCCCATTTCTGCCCCCCCACTTCTGCCCCTCCCTCCCACTGCTGCCTCCCCCACTGCTACCCCTCCCCCCAGCACTGCTGCCCCTCCCCCACAGCACTGCTGTCCCTCCCCCCCCCCCCCACTGCTGCCCCTCCCCCCAGCATTGCTACCCCTCCCCCCCAGCACTGCTGCCCCTTCCCCCCAGCACTGCTGCCCCTCCCCCCAGCACTGCTGCCCTCCCCCAGCACTGCTACCCCTCCCCCAGCACTGCTGCCCCTCCCCCCAGCACTGCTACCCCTCCCCCAGCACTGCTACCCCTCCCCCCGCACTGCTACCCCTCCCCCAGCACTGCTACCCCTCCCCCAGCACTGCTACCCCTCCCCAAGCACTGCTGCCCCTCCCCACAGCACTGCTGTCCCTCCCCCCCCCCACTGCTACCCCTCCCCCCAGCACTGCTGCCCCTCCCCCACAGCACTGCTGTCCCTCCCCCCCCCCCACTGCTGCCCCTCCCCCCAGCATTGCTACCCCTCCCCCCCAGCACTGCTGCCCCTTCCCCCCAGCACTGCTGCCCCTCCCCCCAGCACTGCTGCCCTCCCCCAGCACTGCTACCCCTCCCCCAGCACTGCTGCCCCTCCCCCCAGCACTGCTACCCCTCCCCCAGCACTGCTACCCCTCCCCCCGCACTGCTACCCCTCCCCCAGCACTGCTGCCCCTCCCCCCAGCACTGCTACCCCTCCCCAAGCACTGCTGCCCCTCCCCCAGCACTGCTACCCCTCCCCCAGCACTGCTACCCCTCCCCAAGCAATGCTGCCCCTCCCCCCAGCACTGCTACCCCTCCCCCCAGCACTGCTACCCCTCCCCCAGCACTGCTACCCCTCCCCCAGCACTGCTACCCCTCCCCCAGCACTGCTACCCCTCCCCCAGCACTGCTACCCCTCCCCCCAGCACTGCTACCCCTCCCCCCCAGCACTGCTGCCCCTTCCCCAGCACTGCTGCCCCTCCCCCAGCACTGCTACCCCTCCCCCCAGCACTGCTGCCCCTCCCACAGCACTGCTGCCCCTCCCCCAGCACTGCTGCCCCTCCCCCCAGCACTGTTGCCCCTCCCCACAGCACTGCTGCCCCCCACACTGCTGCCCCTCCCCCAGCACTGTTGCACCTCCCCCCAGCACTGCTGCCCCCCACACTGCTGCCCCTCCCCCAGCACTGCTGCCCCTCCCCCCCAGCACTGTTGACCCTCTCGCCCTCCTCCACTGCTGCATCTAGCTCCCTCCCTCCGCCCCCCAGCAGTACAGTGTCATCTCTTATTAATTAAACACTTCAGCCACTCACCGATTCATAAGACGTAAAGCACAGAAAAAAGTCCATTGTCATCAAAGAATTTCCTCTTTTTGAGCATCTCTGCCTTCCCACCTTCTCACTATCCTCTTCAGTTGGGCTTGTAGTATTCCCACCACAACAGGCAGAAGTTCCAGTGGTCCGCAAGCGGTTTCAGCATGTCAATCCCAAAGTTTCTGCCTATATTGGAGAGCGGGCTGTGAGTGGAGGAAATGGAACTATACAAGGTGGCTGAGACAGAGGTGGGCCCTTCACATACGGTCATGTCATGTGCTGCATACTTATCACTTGCCCCTGTGTTTGATTCTTCAGCACATCCCCCAACAATCACAGCTTTCTCTTGGCTTTCTCAGTGGTGGAGTAGAGGGAATCAATTCTCATGATGTTGTCCACTACTGAGCCTGCCTCCATTTCCCTCTACTCTTTACGTGAAAAAGGGAACATGCGTAATACCCACTGGCCTGGCAAATAAAGCACCCAGTGCCCAATATTGAGCCCTACAGACTAGAACATTGCAAGTTTTATCCCCTCTTTGGACTGAGTAGCTTAATCTCAGATGTAGTGGCTGTTGGTGGGTTAACGTTGATGTGTCAGGCAGCATCTGCGGAGAGAGAAACAGAGTTAACGTTTCAGGTCGATGACCCTTCGTCAGTTCTGATGAAGGGTCATCAATCTGAAACACTAACTCTGATTCTCTCTCCACAAATGCTGCCTGACCTCCTGAGTTTTACATTCCAGCATGCGCAGTATCTTGCTTTTGTAAAGTTGGTGTGAGTGAATTTGGGTTATAAAAGGAATGATCAGCCAGCTCCTGATCACTGACTCTGACCCTGAAAAGTCTATGAACAGGATTGAGTTTGACTGCGCTGTCCTTAAATAGCCTGCTGGCACTCTCTGGGCTCACCAGTAAAGAATGGTGACTTGGAGGAAGTGCTGGAGAGTGCCCAGTACTCGTGGAACTGACCTGAGCAGGCAGGAAGAGGGCAGGCAAAGGGTTAATTATCCCAGTGCAATTAATGCTGCTCTTTAAGTAGCCTTCATTTCTTACTGGTCGTGGTGAATTAATTAGTCTGTTGATAGTGATTAATAATAATCACAGTGATTTTTTTAAATTAAAAAAGGCCTTTTGATATGACAGTAACAATATTTATTTTAAAATCCAGAGCCAGAATTGTTCAGTGGTTTTATACAGAACTTGACATGAAAAAAAAAATGAAACTCCAGAGTAAATCAGTCATCAATCTGGAATCTCGTGTGTGATTGTTGTACATGTATCATATTTGTGTTGGTTTAATAAACACAAACTCGAAAATGGAGGGCTGGGATTGTATGCTGCGTTTATCCGCCCCCTGATGCTGACAGCTCCTGCCTTGTTTCTCAATTGCTGCAGTTCAAGGGAAACTCGGTGGTCTTGTGGGAATGACCATCAGCTCAGACAACACTTGTGCCTTGTACCTGGCAAACTTCTCTTGCGAGGTGTGGGGTGGGAGAAACAACTCTTTTAGAGGAGACAAATAAACATTAAATCAAGTGCCCCCCCCCCGCCCACACGATCTGGGGGACATTCCAAACATTTTTCAACTGCCCTTTTTTTTTGTTTTACTTTTTTTGTGGTTTTTTGGTGATTTTTTGGGGCAATAAAATCATAAATTTTACAAGTGCCCCCTATAAAAGGGGAGGGGGGTGGGAGAAACAAGGGGGGAAAGAGAGAGAAAGGTGTTCTCATTAACCCAAGGTGAGATCATGTATTTTAATTGGCTGAGGTATGTCGTCAGCAGACTGAGGACAGGAAATGCCTGGGGAATCGAAGAGCAGCGAGAGAGCCTTGTCTGATTCATCTCTCAGGGGAATGCGGTCAAACAGCTTGCAGCAGAGGAGGTCTAACACTGAAATAAGCAGAAAGACCTTCCTTACTTGGCCACCACCACCCTCTCATGCTGTGTTGTTGTTGCGCACTATGCTGCTGACCCACTGATATTTTATTGGGGATTTCTGCTGCCCTCCGCCTCCGCCCTCCCGACTAACATTTCTCAGCGGCAACCAGAATGACACATTCAAAAAAAATGAAAAAATTCAGTCACAGCCGCTCATCTTGACAAGTCTGCCTACTTCTCGGCAGCAATCCCCGGGAGGACCATCATTGAAAACCATTAGACAAATAACACTCAGTTTCCTTTTTACATAAATCAAACAAAAATAAAAACTTTGCATGCGATAATTTACGTGTCTTTCTGCGAGGCAGCCAATTAAAGGAGGGAAGGAAATCTTCAGGATTGAGAAGTTCCTTGTGTCGACTGTGATCTCCGCGCACGTATTTTAAAGATTTGAGTTACAAGGTTCAAACTCAAGAACATTAACACCTTGATTGTCTAGTGGTGTGTAGCCGTGTAAAGTAACTGTTTTCGAGCTGCCGAGGGTCTTGCTGTGACAGCAGGCATTATAGGAGCTAAGGAGCCTTGCCCAGACACTGTAATCTATCTAATGTACATTCTGCGCTACTCTGAATCATACATCAGATGAAGGAAACTATTCAGACCTGTGATGCCTTTTTCAGTCTGAAATTGCTTGCCTGTATAATGTTAGGTTCCAGTTTTAAAAAAAATTTAAGTTGTGTTTTCGTACCCATCAAACTGAAAGAATGTGAACCCTTTCTATCTTAGGCAGCTCTCCCAGGTCAGGTATAGTCTGGGTCAGCTGCAGAGTAAACCACAGCCCCAACCGCCTCAAAAGAGCATCCCTACTGGTCCAGTGTGACATCTTCCATCTCCCACACCGGCTGTTGTGTGCCTCCTTGAGACGGGCAGGTCGTAAGGTCTCCTCATAGGACTGCTCCTGGGCATGGCCAAGGGGCTCATCAGCCGGTCCAGGCAGCGGGCGGTCAAGGGGGTCGTTCAGCCCGACTGCCTGCCTCTCTTCCGCGGTTACGTCCGAGCCAGGGTGTTCCGAGAGATGGAGCAGGCGGTGTCCACCAGTATGCTCGCGGCCTTCCGCGAGAGGTGGGCACCGGAGGGACTGCAGTACATCATCAACCCGGCAACCAAATTTTAATTTGATCATTTAAGTTTAAAGTTTAATTTGTTTAATTTGACAGTTTTAGTGCCCCCCCCCTTTTAGCCAGGGGGCACTTGTATAATTTCTGTGCCCTAAAATCCCACCACCAAAAAATGGGCACTGGAAAAAAAAATTATTTTGGAGTGTGACACCCCCCTTCCCCCCTTGCAGGGGGCATTTGTTTAAAGTGCATAACTAAAATAATTGAACTGGTAATTTTTTTTTTTAATTGTCAATTTGGGGGCACGAGAAACTGTACTAAGATGGCTCAAACTTCATACGACCCTCATAGCAGATAGACAATGGGGACTTTCAACCCATCAGCCTCACTGAATTTGAACCCTAGTCCCACAGCAGAATGGTCACTTTCTTTCCCTGCACCATTCTTCAATGTTAAGTTTGTTATTTTTTGTCTTAATTAATTGGACTTGATTACTCCAGTGGGCGACAGGCTGGCCTCCCACATTCTTCCCTATGTAAACTTGAGGTCATCCAAAACTCGGCTGCCCGTGTCCTAACGCCTGTGTCCAAGTCCTGTTTACCCATCACCCCTGTGCTTGCTGACCTACATTGACTCCCAGTTAAGCAATGCCTCAATTTCAAAATTCTCATCCTTGTTTTCAAATTCCTCCATGTCCTAGCCACTCCTGTAATCTCCTTTAGCCCCACAACATTCTGAGATGTCTGCGTTCCTCTAATTCTGCCCTCTTGAGCATCCCTGATTATAACTGCTCAACCATCAGTGGCTGTGTCTTCAGCTGCCTAGGCCCTAAGCTCTGGAACTCCCTGCTTAAATCTCTCTGCCTCTCTACCTCTCTTTCCTCCTTAAAAAGAGAGGTAGAGAGGTAGAGAGATTTAAACGTACTCTCTTTGACCTCACCTGCCGTAATTTCTTATCTGGCTCGGTATCAAATTTTTTTTGGTCTTATAATATTCCTGTGAAGCACCTTGGGACATTTTACTACATTAAAGGCGCTATATAAATACAAGTTGTTGTTGTTAATTGATTCACAAATTGCGAGACAAAAAATCAGCAATGTGAAGGCTCCTTATGGGAGAATGTTTGGTAACCAACCTGAGGATCATTCGCAAGGTTGATGCTAAAACTTGCTTTCCATAGTGAATGGGTTTTGTTGGCTCTTGATACTATTGCTGGCTGGTCAAATCTGAACTGGGCGGTCTGGTTTTGGAGTAGACTCTTTGGAAAGTCCACAGATGTCGAGCTCAAAATAATGGTCTATTTTCAACTCTGCATCTGTGTCTCATGATGGGAAGCCATTGGGGAATGAATGGAGGTAATTATATCTATCCAACAGTGTAAAATAGGAGATATCAGGTAGGCTGTTGGTTATACACTCCATCCAATTTTCCTTTCCATTGACTTTGGTGAGGTGTAGAACAGGAACCCGATCAGATATCGCCCGTTTTATACCATCGCTGAATGTTAAAATTACCTCCATTGATTCTTAATGACATTGAAGTTTCATCAATTATTATCAGCAGCAAAGCTTAAGCCCTGATCCCACACCTGCACTCAACCTTGCTCCCCCTGTCTGGTTCTGAATTTGGCAAAAGGTGGTGACACTTGGTGTTGAATACAATGCAGTATGAGGCTGGTTGGAAATATAATACCAAGACCAGACCCCCCTTCCAACAGCTGCCAGTTATATGGCTCGATACCTGTACTGGCCAATGTTGAGCCACCGAAACAGTGTACCTCACCTTCGAGACAAATGGCAGTCACTGTGACTTTGAGCGCTACTGTAAAATGGGCGGTAGCAAATCAGCAGCAAATCGATGTTGCAGAAAGACTTTAACCACAAAAAATATACTGAACACATTGAAATTAGAGAATTAAAATTTACCAATCCGTGGACACGTTCATACCTGGTCATTAAAGAAACAGCCATGTATTTGGTTGACTTTTGGGAAGAGAGATGTTATGCATTTTATGCTCGTCAAGGTAAGGGATTACAGAAATAAAATCAGAAAATGCTGGAAATACTCTGCAGGTCAGGCAGCATCTGTGGAGAGAGAAACAGAGTTAATGGCCCCAATATTGACTGGGGCAGGTTGCATAAGTGGGGATTGCGGGGGTGGGTGAGTGGTGGTGGGGGGCGGGGAGAGGAGTTTTGGTTGGGTCCCTGCAATCTGTGGAGTTTCAACAGTTTTTTTTTTAAACAGGATTCCTGCCAGTAAGCCAGCCTGATTGTCAGGTTGGGAGCAATTTGGATGAGGCCGTGGCTCTAGGAGCAGGAAGGGAGCTTGCAGCTGCGTTAGTGGGAGTGTAGGGAGGGGTTCCGATCCCCGATCCTGGGGGGGGTGGTCTTTGGATGGGGATGGATCTGATGGCAGTGCAGTGGGGGCAAGCACCTCTGCTCCTCCTGGCCCACAAGCAATGCTGTAAAGACACTTACCTTCTCCACGAAGCAGTCCTCATCTCTCTTCTGCTAGGTTTCCCAAGGTGTGGGAAACCCGTCGGCCAGGGTTAAACCTGGAAGACAGGTAAATCTGAGGCACAGAGCCTTATTATAATATCTAAATGGCCAACCTGCCTCCTGGGAGCGGATAGATTGCCCGCCCCTCTGTCCCACCTCTGCTAAACCTGGAAGTAAGCGGGTTGGGTTGGGTTTGAAATTTTTACATTTTTACATCTCACCTGACCCCAACTTACCCATTTTTGGGGATTGAAATTACCCCCAAAGTTTCACGCCAATGACCTTTCATCACAAGGGATTACAGAGCTGTGCAATGGAACACTTTCCATTTTCTATAGCCAGTTTCAGCATCACTACACCCAGGTAAGTTAGATGCAGGATGAAGTCCCTGTTACCCTGCCCCAACAATGTGCTTTATTTCCGACCTTTGAGGCCTCCCCTCCTGCACCAATGTGGAATTTCCAGTTCATGCACCATCCAATCTCTGCATCAGATTGCTAGTTTGATGATAATTGATGGTGAGCTAAGAGCAGTCTTGAGCTTTGGATCCACACCTCCAGGGCCTGAGCTGCGTACACACATTTCACTAGGACTTTTCCACTGGGCACATCCTAGTGGTGACAGGGCTCAAACCCACTGTGGCACCCAATTGCCCTCCCCCCCCAATGTTTATGATTTCACTACAATAGTTATTGTTGGGCCAATTCAAAACTTTCTTCTGCATCTAAACAATGCTATAACTGACCTGATAGTGTTTGGTGCTGTGTAGAGGGTACTTTATGCAACATTTAGCTTTTTGCTGTACGTGTTTGAAAGGACAGTATAGAAGAAGCTTGACTCTGTATCAGACTAGTAATATACCTGACCTGGAAGCACTTTACTTTGCATATAACTTGTGTTGTAGAAAGAAAGATACAGTGCCTTATATAGCGCCTTTCACGACCTCCGGACGTCTCAAAGCACTTTACAGCCAATGAAGTACTTTTTTGAAGTGTAGTCACTGTTGTAAGGTTGGACCTGATTTGGAGAGCGTGATGGGATAGTGCAGGCAAAACTTTACTCTGCATCTAACCTGTGCTGTACTTGTCCAGTGAGTGTTTGACTTCAGAGCAATCATTATTGTGCATCCAATCCATATTCTACAAGAATGAACCAATCATCAGCACAGGCATCATCCAATCAAAAGAAATAAATCTGTATAAAACAATGGGCTCAAATTTCCCCAGGAGTTGCCTCGTTTTTTTGGAGTAAGTAGCTTTTTTTGGAGTAACTTAAAAATTGCAAATTTCCCCATTTAACTTGCTCCAGTGTAAGTCAGTTAGTTAGGTTCATTTCTAGTTTATTTTTTTCTCTCCAAAAGGCGGCGTGACCAGCCACTAATGTCTCTTTTGGCGATAGAAACAAATTTGGCCAGCTAAAAGTTACTCCAAACTAACTTAGGCCAGTGTATGTGGCCACTTTTGTAGGCACAGAAAAACCTTACCTACATTTAAGAAATCAGCGCAGGTAGCCAGAGGTTGGAGGGGGGGGGGGGCAGGGTGCGGAGGTGAGTTAGAGGATTCTAAAGCATTAAACACCTTTACAATGTCAGCACAACATCACAACATCTTCAGCACAACAGCTGCACAACATCATCAAAAATAAATGAAAGATAAATCAGTTACTGAAAATAGAGCAGTCCTACCTTGCCGACTGCAGAATGCACCGGCTAGCCCTCCCGCCAGGGCTCGGGGCGGCAGGCATGCATGACTGTAGGGGTGAGGGATTTTTACTTTTTACTTTGTTCCTAAATGTTGTGTGGTCCTAAGGGAACATGATTCAGTTTTAATTCAAAATATCTTCTATTGGATATTTTACAATGCACTTCAACAACAACAACAACAATAACAACAGCAACAACAGCAAAGTTGCACCCACTCCTCACCCACGTCTTGGGGAAAGTGCACTTCCTCATAGGGTCGGTGATGGTGGTTGGGGGGGGGGAGTTGGGGGCCTGGCTTGGGTCTCACCGGTAGCTGGTGCATGGATGGAAGTGGGAGTGGCATTTGAATATCCGGCCTTTGTACCCTTATTGCAGCAGCTAGCTCCCTCATGGCATCTGCCATCGTTTGCACATCCTCTGAAATCCCGCCCTCAGTTCCCGTCTCAGTGCTGATATTTCTCCCGACAGTGTTGCTACCTCATCACTGACGGTCGCCACGAGTGATCTTGTAAGGGCATTGGTCTCCTCACCCAATGACATAACCTGATTAACATCTGATGAAGGCTGCATCTCAGGAGAGACTGGTCGGCTTCTCCTTCCCCTCGCCGTGGGTCTGCCTAGTGGCACCCCTCCAGTGCGAGGCGCAGGCTGGGACGGTGGGGCACTGGGTGTTCCAACATGCATTTCACCACCGCCACTGGGACCCGCAACCTCGGAAGGCGTGAAACCATGGAATGTCGCCGCGGAGCTCATGGAGGTTTCTGGCAGTGTGATGCCCTGTACTATGGACTGATCCATATCATGGTCAGCATTCTCCCGTGAACACATTTCCATGGACCCCTCTTCCCTCCACCCACCTTGGTCTGGAGCGCACACATCTGGATCTTCTGGTGGATCTTCAGGATGTTCAGGATTGTCTTCTTCTTCTGCAAAATACAACAGAACAGTCAAATGGTTAGCAGCACAGGAGGGGGCAGGATGGGTGGCATGAGTAGTCTGACGCGTAGCAGGCCAGTCAGTAAGTTGATTTGAAGGGTGATGATGCATTTTAATGACTCACCCTCACCCTTGCGTGTGGGTCCAGCTTGTGCAGAGCTGATTCTTTTTCTGCAGGTGCGACTCAGCTAGGCCACAACCCTCTGTTCCAGGGGTGATAGTTAGTGCAGATTTGGCGGTCCTCCTCCTGTTCTAAATCTTCCCCTTTTATTGTGGGCCAATTTCTTCTGCAAAGATGAAAATATAACTTTTCACACGAGGTGCGCTTCTGATGGGTGGAACATATACAGATGGTCACATTTGCAATTTCAATTCCATTTAAAGATGAAGATATTACTTACACTCACTACTTGACCAACGTCCTGCCATTTCTTTTTGCACTGGCTTTCAGATCTTGCGGTAGTCACCCCTGCGGAGTATTCTTCTGCAACTCGGTTCCATCGTCTTCTCATTTCTTTGGGTGGAACTTTTGTGGGACCACTCTTACTGATACCCAGCTCCAGCCATTTCTCCTCAATGACAGTGACTGATTTCTCCACTTCCTCATGGAGGAAATTCTTTGTTCTTGTTGCACGCTCTTGCGTCATTCATGTATTGGACTTACACTCAGGTAATCTTGAAAAATCAGAGTTCTCACCTTTCTTCCACCTATGCAGCACTGCTTTCCACTCCCTCAGCCAACTAAAAATCATTATTCACAACTTACCTTTGTATATGGTCCATTGCCAATGGGGCACTGAGGATGCTCTCCCTTTAATTGGCTGATTGCCAAGCTTCCTGCTCCATTGCACATGCGCGCACGCTCAACGGGACATGCGTCCCCCTGCCGGCACTCGAGGAGACGCTGGGCCCAAGACCCGCCCCCCTGCCGGCTGCGCTGAGCAAGCGCGGCCGAAGCTCCGCCCCCCGCAGGCTCTGCAGCGCCACACCACGGGCACAGAACGATGAAGGAGCGGCCAAATTAAGAAGTAAATTTTCGGCGCGTTTTTTGCCCTACAAAGTCGGTGTGTCACAGCTAACTATGCTGCTCTAGACGGCTGGGGAAATTTGGGCCCAATAAATCAGCATTCTTGGTTCCTCATTAAGTGATTTTCTTATGAAAAGCAGTCACAAGTGGGTTTTGATGACAGGAGTATCTCTATGAAAGAGATATGGTAAGATTTCCTATTTAAAAAAAAAATATTCTTGGGGTGAGGACATCACTGGCAAGGCTGGCATTTATTACCCATCCATAGTTGCCCTGAGGTTTGATACAACTGAGTGGCTCCCGGTTAAGCAATGCCTCGATTTCAAAATTCTCTTCCTTGTTTTCCAATCCCTCCATGGCCTTATCCCTCCCTATCTCTGTAATCTCCCCTAGCCCCACAACCGCCCGAGATGTCGGCGCTCCTCTAATTCTGCCCTCTTGAGCATCCCTGATTATAATCGCTCAACCATTGGTGACCGTGCCTTCTGTTGCCTAGGCCCCAAGCTCTGGAACTCCCTGACTAAACCTCCCCGCCTCTCTACCTCTGTTTCCTCCTTTAAAATGCTCTTTAAAACCTACCTCTTTGACCAAGCTATTGGTCACCTGCCCTCATTTCTCCTTATGTGGCTCAGTGTCAAATTGTCTGTGAAGCGCCTCGGGATGTTTTACAGGCGCTATATAAATGCAAGTTGCTGTTGTTTTTGTTGACTTGCTAGGTCACTTCTGAGGGCAGGTATGAGTAAACCACATCGGTGTGGGACTGGAGTCATCATGGCTCTTTCATCCCTATCTTTAAACAGAACAAGATTTGGGGGCCGAAATTCCCTTGTGCTGCACTTGCCGTTAGTACCTCTGGGGGGCTCCTGCGAAGCTGCATGGGAGTCAGCGGAGGTGTGAGTTAGGTAGTGCCAAACCCCCTCCGGTCACACCCTCGGCTGCTGCGCCTCCGCCGATGATGTAACCGCCGTGCACGGCGACCCCTTTTCGTCCCGCGGCGGAGATTGGCTCGTGTCCCATGAGGCCGCCGTGGGCGATGCCCGGGCCAGCCTCGAGTGTTACGAACCGGGCCGGTCACCCATCATGGGGCGAACCTTAAAGCGAAGGTGCGCTGCGCCACCTGTCACTATCTTTGTTTTTTCCTGACTCGGGCCATTCGCTGCTCCTCTCCGGGCCGCCATCGTGCAGCCTGGAACTCCGTCTCCGTGCCGGGCTGCGGCTACAGCACCACGCAGCCCGGGTGGCCCAGTGGAGGGAGGGCTTAAAATGGCCTGCAGAGTTCGCAGCGCCCCTCCCCTTTAACAGAACCCGTCGAGTAACACTCCCGAACCCACCTAAAGGGAAGTGGAGTGCGCGACATTGCGCTCCACTTCCTGTGAGGAGCGGTAACTACAATTTCGTGGTCGGAGGGGGGGGACTTCCGCAACGTACGCAGGAAGTCCTGCCACCCCCTCGGTTACCACCCCGAATCTCGCCCCATTGCTTCCTTAGCTTTCATTGCAGTTTGCAGAGTTGAAAGGATAAGATGCTAACCCACTGCACTGCCGATCCTCCATTTCCCATAATTCGCCAGCAAGGCACTCTCAGCTCGGCGAACAATAACTGGGCAGTGTTGCTACTTACTTGGCTGATCGTAGAAATCATGTTTGGCATTCACTTCTGGCGACATCGATCCCTTAAAACTTCTGAACCGCAGAAACTCCTGCCACAGCTACATCGAAGTCTTGTGTCAGCTTCATCTAATGCAGATCCCATTCGTTGGCGCTCTATTCATACTAAGCAAGGCACCAACCCACTTCTATTTTTGGAGCAAAGGCAGCCATTTGCTATTAGGTTATTTCGATATTTATTTTGAGCGCTTGTTGCATCGTGTAACTGCACCGCTTTAACATGAACGGGCCCTGCTTGGTATTGCCCTGGAAAGTCAGCAGTAAATGATCAGGCTGAATTAGTTGGGGAAAGGGGATACCTTGGAGTATTGAGCTGAGCTTAAAATATGTTTAATAACTCTAAGTTATGGAATAGAATTCTCCGAACACGATGGCAGGAATACAATTTTTGAGGAGGAAAGTAGCAGATGCTGGATTGAGTTACTAAATTGGAAACAGTTTAATCCCGTGAAATTCAAGTAATGTTACAAATAGAGTAGTTTGCACTGCACAGACCTGGAGCCCGCTCTTCACCTTCTGAGCTCCATGGGTATACTGCACAGGCGTATGTGGGCTGAATTTTCCTCTATGATCCCACCCCAAAATTCAGCTGCACTGTGGCGGGTGGCCGGAGGTGGGGTGGGGGGGGGGGCGGGGGAAATCCGATGGTGAGGCCTACCAATGCTTCCCCGCCCTGACCTCAAGTTTACTCCCCCTGCCCCGGCCGGGTTGGACGCTGCGCGCTGGAGGTCAATGCCAGCAGCGAATGGGCCCTGGCACACTGCCCAGTGTTCCTGCTTAAGGCTCCTGTCTCTGCTGAGCCCAGGGGTGCCAGGGTAAGGTTGGTGGAAGTCCCTGGGGTAGCAGTGCAGGCCCCCTAAGCGGCTGAATGGAGGGAGAGGGCTCAGTAGAGGCCTTCTCCCCTCCAGGACACGCCTCCAGAGCTAATCTTTTTCGGCCTCGCCCGAGTTCAAGGCCTAAAACAAGAAGTACTCTTCACTTTCAGGTCTCCACGGCCCCTTTTCAATTGCTTCCACCTTTTCAGGCGCTGCAGTGCCAATCATCATACGGCACCACCAGGATTAATGCCCTCATCCATCTTAATAACCCCGACCCAGGAAAACAGGACGGGCTTATGGTAGAAGCCTGTCCTATCGTGATGCTGCAAACGTTGGTAAATTCAGCCCACAGCATCCAGTCATTCCGTGAGCTCGACGGAAGTATCTCCCATTGGATAGGGAAAAGGAAATAAGGTATCGATATTGATTTGGGTAAGAAAGACTTGGAATGATATAATGCCTTTCATGACCACCGGACGTCTCAAAGCGCTTTACAGCCAATGAAGTACTTTTTGGAATGTAGTCACTGTTGTATTGTGGGAAAAGCAGCAGCTAATTTGCGCACAGCAAGCTCCCACAAAGAGCAATGTGATAATGACCAGATACTGACCTAGAAATCCCGGTCGAGGTCTTCCCGCAGGCGATCGACTGAAAAAGTTAAAAAAGATGTGATCCTCCCTGTTCTTGCTGCACCCACCAGCGATCCCGGTCCTGAGGCCTCCTCTCACTGCTCATTGGAGCACGTGCACGTCGGGACGTCCGTATGCTGGAGCTGGAGTCACATGGCTCTGGGCAGCCAATCAAGGTACAGTATTTTCTCATTCATAATAATGGGAACTCCGTAAGTTGGAGTTCCCGTTATTATGATTGAGAAACACCCCCAAACACCAAAACAAAAATATAAAAAAGGAAAAATACATATTTAAAATTAATTTAAATTAAAGTTATTTATGTCTCATAAAAAAATATATATTTTTCAGATTTTTTAAAAGGTTTTTTTAATTATGGTTTGAAATAAACTACCTTAGTGGGCAGGGTTTTTAACAATAAAATGTGCTTTTAAAATTTATTTTACAATGTTTTTGTATGTTTTAAAACTCTTAAGCCTGTAAAAGTAGGCTATTCGCACATGAGTATTGGCAGACTATTCAACTGCAGAGGGCATCATAGTCAAACCCAATCTCAGCTAATGACCACACGTGTTCGCATTCCAGCAAGGGTCATTAGATAGTGAGTACAAGTCAGAGATCCCTCCCCGAGCTCTCCATTGCTATCCAGGTCAGCACAGACCAGGGATCAAAGCTGAGGCCTTCTGGTCTGTATCGGCCCATCTTATTGTTTATCAAATGAGAGACAAACAACAACAACAATTTATATTTATATAGCACCTTTAACGTAGTGAGACGTCCCAAGGTGTATTATGAGATAAAAAGAATTGACACCGAACACTAAGTAGAAATTAGCGCAGGTGACCAAAAGCTTGGTCAAAGAGGTAGGTTTTAAGGAGTGTCTTGAAGGAGGAGAGAGAGGTAGAGAGGCAGGAATTCCAGAGCTTGGGGCCTAGGCAACAGAAGGCATGGCCACCAATGGTTGAACGATTATAATCAGGGATGCTCAAGAGGGCAGAATTAGAGGAGCGCAGACATCGCGGGGGGTTGTGGGGCTGGAGGAGATTACAGAGATAGGGAGGGGCGAGGCCTTGGAGGGATTTGAAAATAAGGATGAGAATTTTGAAATCAAGGCATTGCTTAATGGGACGCCAATGTAGGTCAGCGAGCACAGGGGTGATGGGTGAGTGGGACTCGGTGCGAGTTAGGACACGGGTAGCCGAGTTTTGGATCACCTCAACCGCACACACACGTATCCACATGTGCAAAGCCGCACACACAAAATGTTCGCACAGACACAAACACACACAAAACAAAAAACACATCACTAAGGTGTTCAGTGGTTATCACTATTGGCTGGCACTGGTTAGTCTGCCTTCCAATTGGCCGACGAAGCAGCCATCAATGTTGTGCCTGGAGATTGTGTCCAGTTCCAGCAACAGCGAGTTGAATGGAATCTCTGCAGCAACTGTAGGTTTTTGTTTTGGGAAGCAATGCCTAGTAAAATAAAGATAGCGTTTTACAACGAGATTGAAGCAGAGGTCTGGGCCTCTCTCCCTGTTTGCGTAGATTAGAGATAGTGTCGATGTTTTTAAATCTCGCCTGCCAAGTCAACTTTTGGGAGATCGCCTTACGTTGTGATGCCAATGGGGTTGTCAACATTTTGCTTTGCATAGTTGGCGAGAACCCCCGAGGTAGGGCTGGGCTGCCTGGTGGAATGGCATGTGGCAGCTGGTCCTGGTAGGATCTCTCCATGTATCCTGGTCTGCAGGCGAACTGTGATCTCGTGGGTACCGTACAACACTGCACGGGGACAGCTTTAACTTCTGAACAGATCTTTTGAAAATAGCAGGCTTTGGGCCCAGCTGTGTAAATGTTTTCACTTTCACTGGTGTGGCCTAGTGTTGGACGGGTGCCAAGGCAAGCCTCACTGCAGTTGATTTTGGCACATCCCTGGTGCTGAGGAATGTCAGCTTGAATTTTCAAAGTACACTGGCTTTGCAGTTTGGATCAGAGAGCCCAGGACACAGCTTTCAGTACATTTCCTGCTCATTTAATCTGGCTTCTCCATCACTGAAGGAACCTAGAACACTGGTGACCTAATGTTTAATCTGTATCTGATAATAATAATACAGAAAATATCAAGGTTACCTGATTATTTACGCTTTATGATAGTCGTACAGTCAACATCAGTCAAACACTCTCACTGCTCAATCTGAAATGATCCTGCTATTCTGATTTATGATGTTATTACAATTTGGCTGTTGCTCTGCTTGCATTTAATCACCTGATGTTGACAGGAGATAGCAATCAATGATAGATACCTCCCCACCCCAACCCCCCCAAAGCACTTCGATAGGCCGCTGTCTTTTACTCATCCTTCACTTCCTGTTTACACAGGAAGTGCACTTTACAAGCACGGCTCAAATCCTGATTTATTGGTGTGATCATGTGATCCCCCCTTCCCCCGCTACCCCTCTCCTCACCCCTCTCCCCCTGTGGAACTTGACACACTTTACTGTCAAGCTATCTCCCACCCTCCTCCCCCAGAAGAAACTGGTCACCTGCAGTATCAGGCTTGAGCTCCATGGTGATTTATTGTATGAAAGGCACCTTTTGACCCGAGGTCAAGGCCGGGATATTTTTAATCTTGAAGTGTGGCAGTGATTTCCAATAGGTTATTACCGATCCTGTCTTTGAGGAAGATCAAAGGTCGGCCGTCCTTGTTTACTGGGAAGCCAGTGACCTTGAAAGGGTTTCCAACCCAGGAGCGCAGAGGGAAAAAAAAGTATTAACCATTTCAAATGTTATTCTCCAAATTCTCTGTGACCACTTTACTGATTTCTGCAATTAAAGCCGTTTGCTTGAAAATGCACACAGACTTTGCGGCCTACAATTGGGCAGGGCGGGGGGGGTGGGGTGCATTTCCATTTCAGTTGACCGGCAGAGCAGCCTTGAGGATAAAATCCGCTTGCTCTGAGACATTCCCAGGCCCCTCACAGGCCGAATGGAGCTGCCCTTCCCCCATCGCCCACTCCAGCCTGCCCGGCCGACTGTAATGCCTGCTCATTTTTCTTGTAAAAGTTAGTTCCATTTCATTGCAGTCATTTGTTTACTGACAGGCCTGCGTCTCAGTCTGGATGATTGCTTGAAGATTGCGATTTTTCAAGACGTGAAATTGACCTGGAATTGACGAGTGGATTGCATGGGGTTTATCGCCAGCTCGGCTATCCCCTCGCTGCACAGCCCTTAGCCGCAATGTGCTGCCGACCCTCTCAAACCAAGCAGCAGCAATCTTCCACGACACAAACACCGAATTTTGTACCTGTATTAAAAAAATACATATTTGGAGGGAAAAAATATCACCTCTTTATTCTTACGCCATTATTATGCCTTCAGCTGCTGAGGTCCTAAGTTCTGGAGTTTCTCTTTAAACCCTTCCCCCTCTCTCTCTACACCTCTCTCTCCACCTTTAAAACGCGTCTTAAAACCTACCTCTTTGACACCTGTCCTAATATCTCCTTATGTGACTCGATGTGAAGTTTTGTTTGGGAACGCTCCTGTAAACCACCTTGTGACGTCTTACTACGTTCAAGGCGTTATATAAATGCACGTTTTTTTTGCTTTTTTTTTTACTAATCCTGTCCTTAGAGGTTGGTTCCTGCTGCCATACTGCTCCATAGGTGCTGAACCCCCTCCCCCTTCCACTCTCGGGGATCGCCCAATTGCATGAGCTCAGGCAGTGAGGTGTTGGCAGTCTGTTCAACTATGGGGCAGCCGAGCATAATCCAGCCCACGCACGTTCCCGCGGGAGTTCCGTGGATCAGCAGTGGGAAACCCCCGCCTGATTTTTCTCCACGGCAGCCCAAGGGCCAATTTTAGTGCCCCTGCCACCCCAGCTTTGGCACAGACTGGGGATGGAACATGAGACGTGCCGTTCTGCATGGCTCTGTACCACACTGAGAGATAGCACTTACCAAGTGAGGGGACAGGGGAGCTTCTGATAGACATCCAAAGTGGGGGCAGCCCATGAACAGTGGGTAAAGGAAGCGTGGTTTCCGATCACTGAAACACCCCGTCCGCCCTGCTCCAGATTGAATTCACTTGCAGTTGTATGTTATACGAAATCCGCACTGTGTTCCTCCGTTTCGGATGCCCCCAAAAGTTTATCAACATCCTTCGCCCACTCCAGTACGACATGCAGGCCGTGATCCATCACAGACACAATCCACGTCCGGACCGGAGTCAAACAGGGCTGCGTCATCGCTCCAACCCTCTTCTCAATCTTCCTCGCTGCCATGCTCCACCTCACCGTCAACAAGCTCCCCGCTGGAGTGGAACTAAACTACAGAACCAGTGGGAGGCTGTTTAACCTTCGCCGCCTCCAGGCCAGGTCCAAGACCACTCCAACCTCTGTCGTCGAGCTACAGTACATGGACGATGCCTGCGTCTGTGCACATACAGAGGCTGAACTCCAGGATATAGTCAACGTATTTACTTAGGCATAGAAAGCATGGGCCTTACGCTAAACATCCATAAGACAAAGGTCCTCCAACGGCCTGTCCTCGCCGCACAGCACTGCCCCCCAGTCATCAAGACCCTCGACAACGTGGACCATTTCCCATACCTCGGGAGCCTCTTATCAACAAAAGCAGACATAGATAAGGAGATTCAACATCGCCTCCATTGCATCAGTGCAGCCTTTGGCCGCCTGAGGTAAAGAGTGCTCGAAGACCAGGCCCTCAAATCTGCCACCAAGCTCATGGTCTACAGGGCTGTAGTGATACCCGCCCTCCTCTATGGCTCAGAGGCATGGACCATGTACAGTAGACACCTCAAGTCGCTGGAGATATATCACGAAGATCTTACAAATCCCCTGGGAGGACAGGCGCACCAACATCAGTGTCCTCGACCAGGTCAACATCCCCAACATTGAAGCACTGACCACACTCGATCAGCTCCACTGGGCAGGTCACATAGTTTGCATGCCAGACACGAGACTCCCAAAGCAAATGCTCTATGCTGAGTTCCTTCATGGCAAACGAGCCAAAGGTGGGCAGCGGAAACGTTATAAGGACACCCTCAAAGCCTCCCTGATAAAGTGCGACATCCCCACTGACACCTGGGAGACCCTGGCCAAAGACCACCCTAAGTGGAGGAAGTGCATCCGGGCGAGCGCTGAGCACCTCGAGTCTCAACACCGAGAGCATGCAGAAATCAAGCGCAGGCTGCAGAAAGAGCGTGCGGCAAACCGGTCCCACCCACCCTTTCCTTCAACGACTATCTGTCCCACCTTTGACAGAGTCTGTGGTTCTCGTATTGGACTGTTCAGCCACCAAAGAATTCACTTCAGGAGTGGAAGCAAGTCTTCCTCCATTCCGAGGGACTGCCTATGATGATGATGTTATACATAACTCATTTAAAAAATAAATCTTTACAATGGAGGCAGTTGTAATACTGAGGCAGCTTAGCACATCAGAAGGAGACCAAATATTTCCCTCAAGCTCATTCACCCCAGCTCCATCCCCACAAAATCACTCTTGCATAGCCCTGTAGAGGCTTTGCCAGGATTAGCCCCGACGGAGGACTGGCAGATGGGGGCCTTCCCCATGAAGAACCATGGCTGTCCTGCTGGCCAAATAAGGAAGGAACGTCACTGAGGGTCCTCATTCCTGATCGCTATCTGGTCACCCCTGCTGGAGTGTGTGTGTGTGTATGTGTGTGTGTGTGTGTGTGTGTGTATGTGTGTGTGTGTGTGTGTGTATGTGTGTGGTGTGTGTGTGTATGTGTGTGTGTGTGTACGTGTGTGGTGTGTGTGTGTATGTGTGTGTGTGTGTACGTGTGTACGTGTGTGTATGTGTATGTGTGTGGATATATGAGTGTGTGTGTGTACATATGTGTATAAATGTGTGTATGTGTGTGTGTATATATGTTTATAAATATGTTTGTGCATGTGTAAATGTAGTGTGTATATAGTCTGTGTAAGTATTGTGTGTGTATGTATAAATGTGTGTGTATAAATCTGTATGTGTGTATTTGTGTGCATGTGTTTATATGTGTATAAATGTGTGTGTGAATATGTATATGTGTGTGTGTATATGTGTGTATATGTGTGTGTATATGTGCATATGTGTTTCTGTATATATATATATATATATATGTGTGTGTGTGTATGTGTGTATGTGTGTGTCTGTGTGTGTGTATGGACATGTTCAGCTTGTGGTCTGATGTTACCCATAGTCGAATAGCTTGTTGATACTCAGTATCTTGGCCCACACATGATTAATGGCCAATGGGATAAGGATTGCTGACACCTTTAGATACTTAACCCAGCAAGAGTTAGTGGAGAATTGGGGAAAAAAATATTTTCTTCCCGCTGTATGTTCTGATCATTAATCCCATCAAAACTTTGCTTCTTGCTAATCCTGTAATCTCTTCACATTTCCACCTGCCTCATTCACCCCGTGTCATACATCTCTCATTTATTGATAAGTTCATGTTTAAATAAGGTGGATCTGAGCATTTTATTTATTATGCTGCCAAGACCTTTGATACTAAGATCATTGAAGAAATGGTCTCCACCAGATCAGCGTGCGTATCTTACTTCATCAGATAGTTGTGAGCTCTTGGCGAAGTACTTTAACACAGCTGCAAAGTCTGAGCTGTGGGAATATGTCGTGAAATAGTGCAGCCCTTCACTGTGTGACTGACTGACTCCACAATAGTACAGCCCTGTCACTGTGTGACTGACCCCACAATAGTGCAGCCCTTCACTGTGTGACTGACCCCACATAAGTGCAGCCTGTGACTGTGACTGACTGATCTGGTGATTGTACAGCTATTCTACTGTATGACTAGCTGACCTCATGATAGTGTGGCCCTGTCACTGTGTGACTGACACCTAACGATAGTGTGACCTGGAGATTGTACAGCTATTCTACTGTATGACTTGCTGACCTCATGATAGTGTGGCCCTATCACTGTGTGACTGACTGATGCCACCACAATAGTACAAGCCTGTCGCTGTGTGACTGATCTGCACCCAGTAACACAGCCCTCACTGTAACACTCATTGCTTGTTGCACAGTTTGGTTTTTGCTTCATGATTTTACACAGCAGAAGGTTTACTCTTTGGAATTTTCTTCCTCCTGGGGAGTGTTGTCGCAGTGGAGCCAGCGCATTGTGTTTGCAGCATTTCTGCTGCTGCGTGCAGGATCACTGTAACAGGATTCTAGCACTGATGAGTACGCCTTGTTCAACATTACTCATTGAGGAAATCTGCAGCGAGGCGTAGATTGTAGCTGGCATGCGGTCCGTGGGTGTGCCCATGCCTTTCCGAGCCACAAACCCACAACAAAGACATTTTGAGGAAATGAACGATAGGTTGGCGTGGCACCAGTATATGGGGAGGCCTGTCTCTGCAGGCTGCCTTTACAATGTGCTTCTTAATACATGAGTTGGACCAGTCCCAGTCCATAGAGGGCTCTGACTGTGGCTGCCATTTGCTCTCTCTCATCATTTGCATGTATATAGCGCCTTTTACGACCACCGTCCCAAAGCGTTTTACAGCTAATGAAGTACTTTTGGAGTGTAATCACTGTTGTAACGTAGGAAACACGGCAGCCAATTTGTGTACAGCAAGCTCCCACAAACTGCAACGTGATAATGACCAGATAATCTGTTTTAGATGTTGATTGAGGGGTAAATATTGGCCAGGACACCGGGGATATCTCCCCACTCTTCTTCAATTGGTGCCATGGGATCTTTTATGTCCACCTGAGAGAGCAGACAATGCCTCGGTTTAACATCTTATCTAAAAGACAGCATCTCTGACAGTGCAGCACTCCCTCAGTACTGCACTGAAATATCAGCCTAGATTTTGGTGTTTAAGTTCCTGGAGTGGGACTTGAACCCACAACCTTCTGATTTAGAGGCAAGGGGGCTACCCACTGAGCCACATGTTGCACAATACTGAGGCCTGTCCCTGTAGTTGCATTTACTCTTTCTCGTTACTGGAATGGTCACTGATAAATCCTCACTCTGCAGGCCCCACTTAGTCTGTAGAGAGGCTTGACTTTGGCCCCGACCCATTTACGCTCTTATCGTTTGGACTTACACCAGTCTGCAGTGAGGTCTAACTCTGAAGGCAGGATGTATTTCCTCTCTTTATTCTTGTTTGCTTTATTATTGTGGACACTCTTCAAGAGAGCGCCTTGACTGGGATATCGCAGGGACTTTGCGGCTGAGCTCAGTTCTGCCCACACTCAAAGTCCCTGCTTCCACTTTCCAATAGGAGTCAGGGGGTTAGCGATGGGAACTGAATATCCCCCTCTCTAGCCCAAACACACTTATAGCGCTCGCACTATCTCCCGGATCAGGGAATGCAGAACTAATTAGGGATTAAACCGACAACCTTCCTGTTCTGCGTGGTTCAGTAGCACACGGGACAGTGCATCTAACCACTGAGTCAAAAGGGCCGGTGTGACGAATAGTGTCTCTGAAACCAACAGCTTAGCAATCTAACAGCTGGATTCTCTCTTCTTCCTGTCTGTCCTGGATGAGAAGGAATCCCTTTGAAATCTGCATGGTTCTGGGTGTCCCTGTGAAATCCCAAAAGATATTTTCTACCTTGTAAAGGCAGACTGTAAAGTTTAAACATAACTCATGTCTTGTCAGTGGCATGCAAGCATATTAATGTATCTGTTTTGAAGAAGAGCAGGCAGTGCTTCTGGTGCTCCCAGCCCTTATCCCTCCCCTAACCAAGTCACGAACAACAGAGCAGTTGCTCATTTACTCCATACCCCTTTGTGTGATCTTGCTGTGCTCCTTTACATTATGTCAGCTGTGGCTCAGTGGGTAGCACCCTCATCTCTGAGCCAGTAGGTTGTGGGTTCACAGTCCCACTCCAGGGACTTGAGCACATAAATCTAGGCTGACGCTCTCGTGCAGTGCTGAGGGAACGCCGCACTGTCAGAGGTGCTGTCTTTCGGATGAGATGTTAAACCGAGGCTCAGTCTGCTCTCTCAGTTGAATGTAAAAGATCCCATGGCACTATATCGAAGCAGAGCAATGGAGTTATCCTCAGTGTCCTGGCCAATTTTTATCCCTTAACCAATATAACAATAAACAGATTATCTGGTCATTATTACGGTGCTGTTTGTGGGAGCTTGCTGTGCGCAAATTTGGCTGCCGCGTTTCCCACATTCCAACAGTGACTACACTCCAAAAGTACCTCATTGGCTGTAAAGCATTTTGAAATGTCTCTCTCCCTCTCTTTCTTTCTTTCCTTCTTTCTTTCTTTCCTTCTTTCCTTCTTTCTGTCATACAGCAGTTCAGAGGCTCCATCACACAGAATTGCTGGGGGTGGGATTTGCAGTGAGGGGTTAAGGGGGGAAATAATTCATGACAAAAAACATTCGGAGGGGGCATGTTTCTCTCACCTTTCAGATGAACTCCTTGTAGGATATACTTGCCATAAAGAGAGTGCAGTGAAGGTTCACCAGACTAATTCCTGGGATGGCAGGACTGTCGTATGAGGAGAGATTGGGTCGGCTAGGCCTGTATTCACTAGAGTTTAGAAGAATGAAAGGGGATCTCATTGAAACATATAAAATTCTGACTGGGTTGGATAGACTGGATGTGAGGAGGATGTTTCCCCTGGCTGGGAAGTCTAGAACAAGCGGTCACAGTCTCAGGATACGGGGTAGGAAATTTAGGACCGAGATGAGGAGAAAATTTTTCGCTCAGAGGGTGGTGAACCTTTGGAATTCTCTACCACAGAAGGCTGTGGAGGCCAAGTCACTGAATATATTTAAGAGGGAGATAGATAGATTTCTAGAAACAAAAGGCATCAAGGGGTATGGGGAAAAAGCGGGAATATGGTGTTGAAATAGAGGATCAGCCATGATCATATTGAATGGCGGTGCAGACTCGAAGGGCCGAATGGCCTACTACTGCTCCTATTTTCTATGTGAAGCAATGAGAAGCAGTACTGAGAAACATGCTCAGCTGCTGTGTAAAGACGGGTGCTTCTCTCTGTTGGCTGAGGCCCATTGTGCCACATTCGCGACACTTTGCTTGGGGAGGGGGATGGCTGGGGGAGTTGGCACTTGGGCATGCCACTTCCCCCAGCACTTTCTGCAAGTGAGGCATGATGGGATTGCCTGTTGTGTAGACTCAGCTGATGTGATGAATGTAGAAAAGAGAAATTCACCTCTGGCATGGTGGTGCACTCTCATCTGCATATTCATGCCTTAATTCACACAGGATATGCAAATATATGCAAACGCCGGTCTGTAAGAGTCAAAAATAGAACGGAGTGCTTCAAATTGCTCTCTGTTGGATGCTGTTGTGTGGGGGAGGGACTGCACGAGGGTTGTATACAACAGCCATGTCAGCATTAGCATTAGATGCAGCACCATCTCCCGTCCAGATTAACATATTAAGCCGCTTGTACATAAATACACCCTCCTCCCCTGAATGATGTGCGAGTACAAGGGGGCATTTTGAAAGAGGAGAACTGGCATTAACCGGCTGCTTTTATAGTTTATCAGAGACTGTCAGAACTCACAACCAATCAGCCCCTGCTGAAAGACCCACGGCCCATAGCACACAAAAGCACAGAAGGTTGATAAGAGTATGAAGGAAGATGAAATAAATATGCCATGGTTAGATGATGCCAGGCTTGGGTTTCAGAAATGTGTTGTTTGTGGAAGGAAAGGAAGTTTTCAAGTCCTGGAAAAAATATAATTTGGAGTGGGAGATGGTGTGCTGCGTCTTGTTTGGACACAATGAGGAGGTAGGGAGGGGGTTGATTAAGGAAGGTGGAGAGGTTAAATGTTAGAGATCATATCAGACAGCAAGCTATTTGTGTACAAAGCAAAATACCGCGGAGGTAGGAAATCTGAAATAAAAACAGAGAAGGCTGGAAACACTCAGCGGGTCAGGCAGCATCTGTGGAGCGAGAAACAGAGTTAGCGTTTCAGGTCGGTGACCTTTCGTCAGAGCGGCTTTTTACGTGTCCTCTCCGAGTGTGAGAGGATGGACATCCAGAGATCTGCGGCTCGTGTCTCAGGCTCGGAGATCCTGTTGAAGCCCAGGCCCGATCTCCTGAGTACGTCATGGAACCCTAGCAACAAAGTCAGCACTGTTGGCATTCACTGCTCCTGGAGATCTGGATTGCAGTCTGGCTCACAAAGCGCCTTGGGCTGCACTTCAAACGGTGGAGACATAGTGAAAGGTCACTCCGGGCATTGCACCTCTGCCCACTCCTGTGACTACCACTTCACTCACCGATTGGCCGTGTGCTTGCTGTGGCAGTCTGGCTTCCTGTGTTGGTCCCTCTCCCGCTCAACTGTCAGGTGATCACCGAAAGAGGTAGAGCAGAGTTTGCTGGCCTTTACCCGCCCTCAATTTTTACCAGTACATTTTCTTCCGCAACTTCATAGAATCCTAGAACAGTACAGCACAGAAGGAGGCCATTCGGCCCATCGAATCTGCGCCGGCTCTTTCAAAAAGCAATCCAGTTAGTCTCATTCCCCATATCCCTGCAAATGTTTTTGCTCCTTCAAGTATTTATCCAATTCCCTTTTGAAGGCAACTATTGAGTCTGCATCCACCACGCCATGCAGTGCATTCCAAATCCTAACCACTTGTTGCGTAAGAAAGTTTTTCCTCATCTCCGGTTCTTTTGCCAATCATCTTAAATCTGTGCCCTCTGGTTATTATTGGCAATGCTCCTGGACAGCTCAATGAGAGAATGTGGTTCTGAGGCACACAGATAAAAAAGCCTCTCCTGATGAAGCAGCAAGGCTATTCTGAAATCCTGGCCCCCTCCGTGGGGCAGGTGCCTGGGGAGCGGTATAAATGGTAGGGGTGCCCGCTCCTTTATGCCATTGACTTTGTCCCTGGTGGGCAAAGGTTCCGTCCCCCATTGCACTTCGATGGCATGGTGCCCCATCAGAAATTTTGGACGCTTTGATCTTGATAGTCTGTGCCAATCAGCTGTTCTCAGCCAAGGCAAGACAGCAGTAGGGAGACAGCAACCTGACTTCAACAGATCCAGGGTATGAAGAGGAAAATGATCCACTTCCGATTGTTATCCCAGGGAACACTGCTGGATGAGGTCAGGAGCTGGCTTGGTTGTTGTAATGTATTGCACCTCCGACACAGCAGGGGATCCCCAGGTGGGCAGAGGAAACGTTTCAAGGACACCCTCAAAGCCTCCGTGATAAAGTGCAACATCCCCACCAACACCTGGGAATCCCTGGCCAAAGACCGCCCTAAGTGGAGGGCGCTGAGCACCTCAAGTCTCGTCGCCAAGAGCATGCAGAAATCAAGCGCAGACAGTGGAGGGAGCATGCGGCAAACCAGTCCCACCCACCCTTTCAACTTCAACGAATGTCTGTCCCACCAGTGATAGAGATTGTAATTCCCGTATTGGACTGTTCAGCCACCTGAGAACTCACTTTTAGAGTGGAAGCAAGTCTTCTTCGATTTTGAGGAACTGCCTATGATGATGTAATGTATTTGCTTCATGGATTCTTTGCTTAAGCATTCATAGCAACACATTGTCATTAATAATTAGTTGGTTTATTAACAAGGGTTTAAGAATCACACTACACATTATTAGTCCATCCACTAGGCTCACAACCACATACCTCATCGTGGATTACCTAGACCCAACTGACTGGGGTTTTATTGAGTCTTGTGAACATCACGTGACTGGCTCAGCCACTCACAATGCAACAGCTTTCCAAACCTGTGAGCGTCCTCAGAGGTGCATACATTACAGTTGTGATGCCTGCAACAGTTGAATAGCCCCACAACCACACTGTCAAGCCATGTGAAGAATAGTTACTTGGATGAGGCCCCAGTGCGTCAACACAACCCCTTCTCCCTCCTGCTATAGCCAGCATCAGTAAAGGGGAGTGGGGAGAAAACTTGGGGGTAATAATTCATGTGCAGTGGGCTGACTCCAATGGCTTTTTCCTGAGTGGTGTTACATATGTGACAAAATCAGCCCCTCGGCGTATTACACAGGTACTGCTCAGTTACTCCAGTCAAACAGACGCGAAACATCTGCAATCGAATTGGGTTTATTTTTTAAATAATGTTCCGATTGGGAGCGTCTGTTCCTGCGGACCCAGAAATACAGCAGGCAGCATCGCTCAGCAAACACCCTGAGCTCAGTGTGTCTCTGAATTGACGGCAGCGAGCGAGACATGGCGTGAGATCAGTTGTGAGGCATCATTCCTCGCCAACCTGCATTCCTAAGTTTTAAAAGAAGTTAAAACAATAAAATGAACCACTCCTCCGCCTCTTCCCATCCCACTCACACGTGTAACCGCGAATAAAATATTTAATTGGCGGTGATTGCTGCGACTGACTTTAATTAGATCAGCCCAGGTCTGGTTGTAATCCTGACCCTTCATCTAACTATAAAGGGAGGTGTACTCAGATCCCACATTCTGTGAAGCGCTAAACAAATATTCCTCAGTAAGATTATGAATCAGTGGGAAAACCTCCCTTGCCTTAAAATAAGAGCAAGTCTTTCTGTGTTTGTTTCTTTAGCTTCCGATTGTGGTGTTGTGTTTTCTAATAAGACTGGCATGTTTTATCCAGAAAATGTTTGAAATTGAGTTCTATGTGAAATGAGCCAGCGCCCCGCACAAGCAAGAGGTGGCTTCGGCAGGTGAGCGCTGGTAAAGACTTCAGGGAAGGTTGGCGCTGTCGGCATGTAATGATATGGTTTAAAGGAGCCGGTAATGGTTGACATGTGTACGAGGGGATTGGGGGCAGGGACAAGGGAGGGGGTGTTGGGGGGGCAGGGGGTGGGGGGAGGGGGTGGGTCTGCTTTGGAGCTGGACTGTTTAAAAAAAAAACTGAGCCCAGAGCTAAGGGAATGAGGGAAGAGAGTGCAGAGCAAAGTAGAGGTCCCGAGGGATTAGAAGGGCAGGCGTATGAGATTACAACATGCTTCAGCTATGCGCCTGTCCCAGACAGTTTGTATATTTTTTGGGAAAATGTCCAAATTTTCCACAGACGCTTCTCTTCACGATTGGCTGATTACATTGTGGCTTGAGTTCTGCCATGTTTGGGTCAATATGAGGCTTTTTATTATTTTTTTTAAAAGGAACAGACAGGCAACATTTTTTTAACCCAAAGAAAAACCTTCTGGGCGTCCCCTCCCCCTCCCACCCCGTCACCTGGGACGGTCTAAGGGTCTCAGTTCAGTGTGTGTCATAGTCCTGCGGGTACCTGCTCTGTATGTTTAAGCGGGGGGGGGGGACAGAGAGATGGAGGGCAGGTGGGAGGGGGAGGGGGGGAGGAAGGGCTGTTGGTTGTGTGGAGGGGAACCTGGGCGATTGCAACGGAAAATAAAACCCATCGCTGTCAATCCTGGCTCTGCGTTGGGAACGTGTGGAGGCAGCTGGTGGGGATCGCTTGACCTGACGGATTTATCAGGGGAAAGACGGACAGAGGGAGCAACAAAAGGGGCGACGTACATTGACCACAGGCCTAGCTTTTCAGCCTGGACCTGCTGCTATTTATTTAAGGCTATTGGTTGCCTCTTTGACCCTGGTGAACTGACACATTCCTTCTAATTGTGATTGACAGCTCATGCAAATGAGAGCCGATGACTGACAGTGCAAGGCCCCTTTGTCTCCTTCAACAATGCAGAGAGTTTCCTCCCCATCGATAGACACAAAGTTGGCGAGTTTGCTGGAATGAATGGTGACCTTTCCCCTTCTTTTCTTGTTTGGCAGAAACCATCTTGCTTCATTCTTTTCAAACATCCCTTGGAATGTCTCCGGTGAAGGGGCTTACTAAAGGGGGCTATTTTCTGCCTTTCTTTCCCTCAGGTTGGGGGGTTAGCAGGGGATCTTTTGTCTTAGGCTATAACAAAACTGATCTCGCAAGAAGCAATTCAGCTTTCTCTTTCAAAACAAACAAAAAATAGTCAGTAAACTACGATTCACGTAACAACAAAAAAAAAACAAAGATTCACTGGAGAAAAGACGTCCCCAGACGGCACTGGCTCCCTGTGAGATTCTGCCTTCACACCATTCCTTACTGTTTGGCTGCCTGGGACGTTGATTAAAAATAGCAAGGCTGGGGCAAGTGTTTTGAAGCAACTGTTGTTGCACTTTCCCTGGAATTTTATAGACCTGCATTCAAACTGTCAGCTTTGATGGACAGGTGTAACAGGTAATTGTGACACTCGGACAGAAATTAGTGTCACTACTGTTCCACGATCAGATTTGTTTCCTCCTCTTCCCTCTGGGATCGCATTTCTGGGTCGTAGTCAAAGACAGCCCAGCATTCCGATCCCATTCTGAACCGGCCTCGGCATTTTGGATCCCCTTTGAAACCTCTCCGCCTCTCTATCTCTCTTTCCTCCTTCAAGTTGCTCCTTAAAACCAACCTCTTTGACCAAGCTTTTGGTCATTTGCCCTAATTTCTACTTATGCGGCTCAGTGTCAATTTTTTTGTCTCATAATACTCCTGTGAAGCGCCTTGGGACGTTTCACGACATTAAAGGCGCTATATAAACACAAGTGGTTGTTGAGGCGCACAAGCTGAATTAGCTGGTCTTAGCTGTGGTGATGGGAGAAGGGTGGGGGGGGCGGTGTCTACAACTGAACATAAGAACTTAAGAAATAAAAGCAGGAGTAGGCCATTCGGCCCATCGAGTCTGCTTCACCGTTCAAATCGGCCTGAGCACACTGGGTATGGAAGGGGGAGGAAATAAAATCCGCCAGGGTTTCCTGTGTCAGATTATAACCCATTGACCCCTGCTGGAAAGTGCATATGTTTCAGGACTGGTTCAAGCGCGGCTGTGATGCTCTCCCCATGGTCAAATAGCCGGCTGGCAGTCATTATCTGGGCTGACACATGAGAACTTGAGTGAGGTACTGAAGGGTATGGGAGCTGTACCAAAGTGTCATCGAGAGAAGAGAGGAGGAGGAACACCATTACAAACACAACCGTGTGATTAAATCATAGATTCCCAGCGGAAAGGTCTTGTAGCGTTTCCACCATCATTCTGGAGAGAGAAACATCGGATGTCCATCAGGTGAAATGTTAGACATTATTGTTTGGATAAACACAAATATCGACCTGACTAGCAGATCTTCCGTTATTCCCCTTTTTTCAGTTCCTTTCATTTGGGTGTCCTCTTTGAATTTGCTGGTCGCTGCTCAGACTGTCCTTGTTTGGAATTTGTGTCATTTTTTTTTCGTGCCAGCACTTCCTCCCTGAAATGTTGCTGCAGTAATCCGTTTACTGTTGGGCCCCGCTTTCAAATCACAGCCTGCTCACAGAATTCACCGCTTGGGTAATTCTGAATCTGTGAAATTGACTTGAAATTGACAAGTGCTGTATGTCACTGGGTGAGAGATTCTGAGGATTAGGTGAGTCACTGTTAAAGGGGCCAGCCTCAGATACTAACACTGGCATCACAGCATGCCACCCTTCCAAATATCATCTCACTATTGCGGGAAATTAACATCATGCCCACGGTACAGGAGGTCAACTCAGCCAAGATAACCCGCCCGCTTTACCCCAGAGGGTCAACCAGCAAAACAACTTATGTTTATTGACATCACAGACCCAATCCACGTCCGGACCGGGGTCAAGCAGGGCTGCGTCAACGCCCCAACCCTCTTCTCAATCTTCCTCGCTGCCATGCGCCACCTCACACTCAACAAGCTCCCCACTGGAGTGGAACTAAACTACAGAACCAGTGGGAACCTGTTCAACCTTTGTCGCCTCCAGGCCAGATCCAAGACCGGCCCATCCTCTGTTGTCGAACTACAGTACGCGCACGATGCTTGCGTCTGCGTACACTCAGAAACTGAACTCCACATCATCGTCAACATCTTCACTGAGGCCTTACACTAAACAACCGTAAGGCAAAGGTCCTCCACCAACATGACCCTGCCACACAGCACTGCCCTCCAGTCATCAAGATCCATGGCACGGCCCTGGACAACATGGACCACTTCCCATACCTCGGGAGCCTATTATCAGCTAGGGCAGACATCGATGATGAGGTTTTGCACCGCATCCAGTGAGCCAGCGCAGCCTTCGGCCGCCTGAGGAAGAGAGTGTTCGAAGATCAGGCCCTCAAATCTGCCACCAAGCTCATGGTCTACAGGGCTGCAGTGATACCCGCCCTCCTCTATGGCACAGTGACGTGGACCATATACAGTAAACACCTCAAATCGCTGGAGAAATACCACCAACGATGTCGCCACAAAATCCTGCAAATCCCCTGGGAGGACAGATGCACCAACGTCAGTGTTCTCAATCAAGCCAACATCCCCAGCATCGAAACACTGACCATACTCGACCAGCTCCGTTTGTCAGGCCACATTGTTCACATGCCTGACACAAGACTCCCAAAGCAAGCGCTCTACTCGGAACTTCTACATGGCAAGCGAGCCCCAGGTGGGCAGAGGAAACATTTCAAGGACACCCTCAAAGCCTCCGTGATAAAGTGCAACATCCCACCGACACCTGGGAGTCCCTGGCCAAAGACCACCCGAAGTGGAGGAAGTGCATCCGGAAGGCGCTGAGCACCTCGAGTCTTGTCGCCAAGAGCATGCAGAAAACAAGCGCAGGCAGCGGAAGGAGCGTGCAGCAAACCAGACTCCCCACCCACCCTTTCCTTCAACCACTGTCTGTCCCACCTGTGACAGAGACTGTAATTCCCGTACTGGACTGATCAGTCACCTAAGAACTCACTTTTAGAGTGAAACCAAGTCTTCCTCGATTTCGAGGGACTGCCTATGATGATGATGATGTTTATTGAGTGCCTTTCGCATAAACGTCCCGAGACACCTGACAGGAGGAGTGATGGGCATTGAAGCAGGAAATGGGGGAGAAAGATTCGGGGAGGCGGCTGAAGACATGGTCAAAGAAGGAGGTTTTGAGAAGGCTTTGGATTGTGGGAATACAAGAAGCAAGGAGGAGGGGCTTTAGCGAGACATGGAATGGGAGACTACAGTGGCTGAAAGCCCTGCCATTGATCATATTTCAGATCCCGTGCTGCCTCCAGCTTGTCCAAGTGACAGTTTCATCAATAAAGTAGTGGTGTGGGCACTTTCAGACTCTGGTGAGTGAGATATATCCTGCAGTATTGACTCAGCTTCCTGGAGACTCGGTTGAGCAAGGAGCAGTATACATTATTCATTTTGAGTCCCATATGGATCCTGTTGCATTGCCAATATACTGCAGCATTTATTTAAGGTCTCTCATGGACCCATTGATTAAAGAATATCCAGTGCATCTCTTGTGGACATGGTGGGTGGGGAATATCCTGGAGTTTTCATCTGAATCTTTTGCAGAGTCTGTATCTGTATGATATTTTACTTGCCATAGTTATACTTAATTTCAAAATTGTCCAGGTCCTCGACTGATTCAAGTGACTCCACTGTCGTTTCCCTAGTTCGATATCATCTGCGAATTTGATCAATTTACATTGTGTTTCTCAATCCAGAACTCATCCCTGGAGCATTCTCTCAGGACATCTCTAACTTGTACCTGCTGCTTCCTTCAGTCCTTCATCCATCTCCAGGCTTTACCTCGCACTCCTACTGCATTGAGCTTGTATGGAAGCCTTTTATGTGGAACTTTATCAAAGTCTCTCTGGAAGTAGAAGGTATATTATACCATCGGATTTTGTAAAGAAAGACTTGCATTTATATAGCACCTTTTATGACCACCAGATGTCTCAAATCACTTTACAGCCAATGAAGTACTTTGGAATGTAAGAAACGCAGCAGCCAATTTGCACACAGCAAGCTCCCACAAACAGCAATGTGATATTGACCAGATAAACTGTTTTTTGCTTATGTTGATTAATAAATATTGTCCAGGGCACTATGGATAACTCTCCTGCTCTTCTTCAAAATAATGCCATGGGATCTTTTACGTCCACCTGAGAGAGCAGACAGGGCCTCTGTTTAACATCTAACAGTGCAGCACTCCCTCAGCAGTGCACTGGAGTGTCAGCCTAGATTTTTGTGCTCAAGGCCCTGGAGTGGGATTTGAACCCACAACCTTTTAACTCAAAGATGAAATGTGCTACCCACTGAGCTACAGCTGACACTACTTGCAACATCCACTTGAAGTGTCACCTTCTCAAGAAAGTCAAGGAAGCTGGCCAGGCAGGATCTGCCCCTTCTGAAACCATGCTCGCTGCTACTTAGCAGTTTCTTTTCACATAGATACTCCTCAAACTTGTTCCTACTGATCAATTACATTATTTTGCCAGGCACTATGCTTAGCTGGATTTGTTTGGTTGCATTTCTCAAAAATATGTGGCACATTGTTTTATTTGCAATCCAGTGGTCTCTATATTCATTGACACACTCATGAGGACTGTCAGCATTTTGTAGACTTAGGCCCCAGTCTTACTTTGCACCCTTGAGCATATATAGCATTGATCTTTGGGAATGTAATGGTTTGGAGCCCTTTAGCTGGAATGTCATCACCATCATCATCATCATAGGCAGTCCCTCAAATCGAGGATGACTTGCTTCCATGTCAAAAAGTTCACAAGTGTTTCAATGAAGGACCTAAAATTCCAGGTCCCAAACAAAATCTTGAAGGGTGGAATAACCATGCAAGTGATAGCAAAATCAATTAAGTCTATTTATATAACCTCCAGTGATAAGTGGCATGATAGGTCTTCTCCAGTGAATACACCCAGACCAGGAAGTTTTCAGGTTCAGTCCCAGGTTTGTTAGCTAAGTTTAATTAAGGCGACACTAGAGGGTCTACAGGTGCCCCTGGGCTCGGGAGCGATTTAATATCAGTTATGGTTCCCACTCCTCACTGTTGTCCAGTGATCCCTACTGGAAAGTGAGGCCTTGTGGATAGAATTGGGTTGGCTATGATGCCCTTCACAGTTCAATAGCCTGCTGACCCTCACTGCATGGGTTCACGCATGGAGAATGACCACTCGGGTGAAGTATAAGTGGATGGCTCCTGTGAGATTTTGCCCCATCAAGCATGATGAGGTCAGGAACCTGTAGGATCAAACCTTCCTCGCAAGCAGTGGACAACCATCAACTGCCTCAGAACCGGTTATGGTCGATGCTGCACCTTCTCCATAGGTGGAAGATTAAAACATCCCCGTCATGCGACTGTGAAGCTCCTAAACAGACCCGAGAGCACATCATTGAGTATTGCTCTGAGGGAATTCGCAGGCAGCCTACAAGATATCCACGCTGTTACACCGGGAACTTTGGCCTGGATATCTGACTTAGATATTGACATTTGATTTACTTTGCTACTCATCATAGACAGTCCCTCGGAATCGAGGAAGACTTGCTTCCACTACTAAAGTGAGTTCTTTGGTGGCTGAACAGTCCAACACGAGAGCCACAGACCCTGTCACAGGTGGGACAGATATTCGTCGGGGGAAGAGGTGGGTGGGACTGATTTGCCACACGCTTCTTCCGCTGCCTGCGCCTGACCTCTTCACGCTCGCAGTGTTGAGATTCGAAGAGCTCAACGCCCTCCCGGATGCACTTTCTCCACCTAGGGCAGTCTTCGGCCAGGGTCTCCCAGGTGTCAGTGGTGATGTCGCACTTCACCAGGGAGGCTTTGAGGGTGTCCTTGTAACGTTTCCGCTGCCCACCTTTGGCTCATTTGCCATGAAGGAGCTCCGCGTAGAGCAGTTGCTTAGGGAGTCTCGCGTCTGGCATGTGAACTATTTGTCTGCCCAGCGAAGCTGATCGAGTGTGGTTAGTGCTTCAGTGCTGGGGATGTTAGCCTGGGCGAGGACACTGATGTTGGTGCGTCTGTCCTCCCAGAGGATTTGCAGAATCTTGCGGAGACATCGTTGGTGATATATCTCCAGTGACTTGATGTGTCTTCTGTACATCGTCCATTGCCTCTGATCCATACAGGAGGGTGGATATTATTACAGTCCTGTAGACCATGAGCTTGGTGGTAGGTTTGAGGGCCTGGTCTTCAAACACTCTTTTCCTCAGGCGGCCGAAGGCTGCACTGGCGCACTGGACGCGATGTTGAATCTCCGCATCAATGTCTGCCTTTGTTGACAAGAGGCTCCAGAGGTATGGGAAGTAGTCCACTTGCTACTACCATACGAAAGAAGAAGAAGAAGATGGCACGAATGGAAAACTGTAGTTTGAGGAGTGACTTAAAATACTGGGACTATTTTCACTGAAACAGAGAAGGATAAAAGAGATTTAATAGAAGTTTTTAAAATTATGAAGAATCTTGATAGAATAAATAAAGAAAGACTTTGGGGGTGATTTCCTTGCCATTTTTGGAACCGCTTGTGCATCTTTAAATTGCTTCCCCTCCCCAGATTTCCCTCAACCTTTTGGCCCATTGCACAATCCGTCTGCCAGGCAATCATGCAGCTCATTTGCAAACCAGTGACTGTCAACCACGATGAGCCGAATGACCTCGTTCTGTGCTATAAATCTTTAGGGTTCGATGAGTCGGCATCTTCAAGGCAGCAGGGGAGAAAATTGAAAGGTGAAAAAAAATAGTGTGCGAAGATGTAAAGGTATAAAGCTCTACTCAGAACTCCTGCACGGCAGGCGAGCCCCAGGTGGGCAGAGGAAATGTTTCAAGGTCACCCTCAAAGCCTCCTTGATAAAATGCAACATCCCCACCGACACCTGGGAGTCCCTGGCCCAGGACCGCCCTAAGTGGAGGAAGAGCATCCGGGAGGGCGCTGAGCACCTAGAGTCTCGTCACCAAGAGAATGCAGAAAACTGGCGCAGACAGCGGAAGGAGCATGAGGCAAACCAGGCTCCCCACCTACCCTTTCCTTCAACCACTGCCTGTGTCAGAGACTGTAATTCCCATATTAGACTGTTCAGTCATTAAGAACTTACTTTTAGAGTGGAAGCACTCGAGGAACTGCCTATGATGATGAAAGGTATATGGTAGCCTGAGAATCCCCTTCGGGAGAGTATGGGTGAATGAAGAAAATCAGGACAAAATGGGGGAAGAAAGAAAGAAAATGTGACTCTCTTGCTCTTTTGAGGTTCGATGTCAAGGGCAGGTTAAAAAAAGGCAGCTGTTACAGATGCTATTTGAATTTACAACTCTGTCAAGTGGCCAGTGGTGAAGAAAGACCCCCTTTTATGGCAACAGTTGGTGGTCCCATTGACAGCCTTGGCTTTATCACCGGCTGCCCTACAACAGCTAAAATCCTGCTTTATTATCAATTTAGCTCAGCTCAGAAGTGTTTACTCTTAATTTATTTGCGGCCTTCCAAAAAAGGAGATCAAACACACTCCAATTACCACATAATTAGTGCTTAACTGCTTAATTTATTTATTGCCAGAACTACCTTCACTGTTTAGCATCGACTTTGTGAATTAAAAGGTGTGTTTCAGCACAGGAGTAAGTCCTGGTCTCCTGGGGGAGACTGTTCTGATCTTTAACTGTCCGTAAAACTGAGAAAAACTCAATCTAAAACTGTTTACTCAGATATGAGGCCTACTAAATTGGAATTGATGTCCCCCAGTGACTCCTTTACATTTACAAGGTAGTCGGGAATGAGAGAGCACAACATTTCCTTGAAACCCCTTCTAAAGACAACTACAATTACACATTGCTCTGTCCTTCGAAACCCATAAACTCCTCTCGAAAACTCATTAATTTCTGCTCATCCAAGTGAGATTCACACAGTGCATACTCAGGTCCTTCTGACTTGCCAGGGCATTGAACTTAGCCTGCTCATTTACTCCATGAAATGACAATCAACTGGCAGCAGTAGAAAGCCTCAGTGGCTGGATAAATCCATGAAGGGGAGAAAATTGCAGGGCTATGGGGAAAGTGCGGGGAAGTGGGATTAATTGGGAAGCTCTTTCAAAGAGCTGGCACTGACACGATGGGCCTAATGGCCTCCTTCTGTGCTGTATGATTGTATATCGCTGGGCACGGGTGAGACACAGACAGATTATACTAGAAATTCTAGAAATGATATCCCGACTACTGTCCTGGGTAAGATCAGCTAACTCAAGCACAGACTGGTATCGATCCAAAGCACTCTCCTAGTTTGGCTCCCTGCTGCACTCGACTCTGGATTGATCATTGAGTCATTTGAGGAGTCCTGTATCGCAACTTTGATTGAGAACAGCTGTCTGTGAGCAAGTATGTTCCCACTTTGCACAACGCTTCCCACCAAAGCTGCCTCTGCAAAATCATGCAAATTCATTGGCAGGAGAGGCGCACCAACATCAACGTTCTCTCTCAGGCCAACATCCCCAGCATCGAGGCATTGACCATGCTCGATCCGCTCCGATGGGCGGGCCACATTGTCCGCATGAATGATACTAGACTCCCGAAAAAAGCGCTCTACTCGGAGCTATGTCACGACAAACGAGTCCCAGGAGGGCAGAGAAAATGCTTCAAGGACACCCTCAAAGCCTCCTTGAAAAAATTTAACATCCCCACCGACTAGTGGGAATCCCTGGCCCAAAACCACTCAAAGTGGAGGAGAAGCATCCGAGAAGGTGCCGAACAGTTTGAGTCTTTGTGTCGGGAGCATGTGGAAGCCAAGTACAAACAGCGGAAGGAGCGTACGACAAATCAGGTACCCCACCCACCCATCCCTCCAACCATCCTCTGCCCCACCTGTGACAGAGACTGTAGATCCCACATCAGTCACCTTAGAACTCATTTTAGTGTGGAAGCAAGTCATCCTCGATGCCGGGCGACTGGCTAAAGAGAAGAAGACTTTGCACATGTATGCACACAAGTAATGCGATAATGCCATCATTAGAATAGACTCTTACAGCAAAGAAGGCGGTCATTTGTCCCATCATACCTGTGCTAACGTTACTTGATTAATTGCTCTTCTCTGTAAATTTTGCATGTCAGGCTGAGTGTTCTAGTGCATATCTGAAAAAAATAGAATAATAAGATCCAGGGCTGCTCAGCACCCAGCCTCCCCTCACTCGTGGCCCTTAGCTGGACTGTTTGGAATGTTGTTGGCTACATATAATAGTGAGAAAGACATAGCTACATAGCTGCATACGTAAAAGAAAAATAGATGGCTCGATAGATATAAGAAAGAAAGACTTAGAACATAAGAACATAAGAACATAAGAATTAGGAACAGGAGTAGGCCATCTAGCCTCTCAAGCCTGCCCCGCCATTCAATAAGATCATGGCTGATCTGGTCGTGGACTTAGCTCCACTTACCCGCCCTCTCCCCGTAACCCTTAATTCCCTTATTGGTTAAAAATCTATCTATCTGTGATTTGAATACATTCAATGAGCTAGCCTCAAATGCTTCCTTGGGCAGAGAATTCCACAGATTCACAACCCTCTGGGAGAAGAAATTTCTTCTCAACTCGGTTTTAAATTGGCTCCTCCGTATTTTGAGGCTGTGCCCCCTAGTTCTAGTCTCCCCCACCAATGGAAACAACCTCTCTGCCTCTATCTTGTCTATCCCTTTCATGATTTTAAATGTTTCTATAAGATCACCCCTCATCCTTCTGAACTCCAAGGAGTAAAGACCCAGTCTACTCAATCTATCATCATAAGGTAACCCCCTCATTTCTGGAATCAGCCTAGTGAATCGTCTCTGTACCCCTTCCAAAGCTAGTATATCCTTCCTTAAGTAAGGTGACCAAAACTGCACGCAGTACTCCAGGTGCGGCCTTACCAATACCTTATACAGTTGCAGCAAGACCTCCCTGCTTTTGTACTCCATCCCTTTCGCAATGAAGGCCAATATTCCATTTGCCTTCCTGATTACCTGCTGCACTTGCAAACTAACCTTTTGGGATTCATGCACAAGGACCCCCAGGTCCCTTTGCACCACAGCATGTTGTAATTTCTCCCCATTCAAATAATATTCCCTTTTACTGTTTTTTTTCCCAAGGTGGATGACCTCACACTTTCCGACATTGTATTCCATCTGCCAAACCTTAGCCCATTCGCTTAACCTATCCAAATCTCCTTGCAGTTTCTCTGAGTCCTCTACACAACCCACTTTCCCACTAATCTTAGCGTCATCTGCAAATTTTGTTGCACTACACTCTGTTCCCTCTTCTAGGTCATCTATGTATATTGTAAACAGTTGTGGTCCCAGCACTGATCCCTGTGGCACACCACTAACCACTGATTTCCAACCGGAAAAGGACCCATTTATCCCGACTCTCTGCTTTCTGTTCGCCAGCCAATTCTCTATCCATGCTAATACATTTCCTCTGACTCCGCGTACCTTTATCTTCTGCAGTAACCTTTTATGTGGCACCTTATCGAATGCCTTTTGGAAATCTAAATACACCACATCCATCGGTACACCTCTATCCACCATGCTCGTTATATCCTCAAAGAATTCCAGTAAGTTAGTTAAACATGATTTCCCTTTCATGAATCCATGCTGCGTCTGCTTGATTGCACTATTTCTATCCAGATGTCCCGCTATTTCTTCCTTAATGATAGCTTCAAGCATTTTCCCCACTACAGATGTTAAACTAACCGGCCTATAGTTACCTGCCTTTTGCCTGCCCCCTTTTTTAAACAGAGGCGTTACATTAGCTGCTCTCCAATCCGCTGGTACCTCCCCAGAGTCCAGAGAATTTTGGTAGATTATAACGAATGCATCTGCTATAACTTCAGCCATCTCTTTTAATACCCTGGGATGTATTTTATCAGGACCAGGGGACTTGTCTACCTTCAGTCCCATTAGCCTGTCCAGCACTACTCCCCTAGTGATAGTGATTGTCTCAAGGTCCTCCCTTCCCACATTCCTGTGGCCTGCAAATTTTGGCATTGTTTTTGTGTCTTCCACTGTGAAGACTTGGATTTATATAGCACCTTTCACGAGCACCATACGTCTCAAAGCACTTTACAGCCAATGAGGTTCTTTTGGAGTGTGGTCACTGTTGTAATGTGGGAAATGCAGCAGCCAACTTGCACACAAGCAAGCTCCCACAAATAGCAGTGTGATAATGACCAGGTAATCTGTCCCTGGAGTGGGACTTGAAGGCCTTCAGGTAAATGTAGATGGATGAGTTTCTGAGGGAGATTAACTTTGACATTTTCTATCCCCTCCTAGGTGGGATGGGCAGTGGTGTTCAGTGCTCCATTGCTGTGATTTTGTGTGACTTATCAAATGGGAAAAGGGGAAAAGGGTGCAGGGGATTTGAAGGTGAATGTCAGGCCAGGTGGAGTAACAGCACCAGAAGATATATTTCCAAGTCATTTTTGCTACTGAGCAGCTCTGGAGTCTGAGCTCCAGGAGTGGAAACACAATGAAGATTAAAGCAGTTTCAAAGTGAGTCTAGATTGAATCGCTGGCCAAGGGTTGCCCACTCGCCTCCCCCTCCACTCACCTCCCAATTTACTGTTGAAGCCATTGCCATGTTTAGATGATAGTGGGATGGTGAATTTGGGTTGTGCCGGTATGGCTAGAATATTTCATTCATTAACAAGGACACTGAACTGGTGAATTAAATGGAGTCAAACCCAGACCTGGGTCCGAGGGGTGTGAAATTGAGTGGAGAGGCAATGCATGGTATCCAGAGCATGGCCACAGTAGATACCTCACATCCTCCACCAAGGGTAGTACAAAATAATACTTGGAAAAGTAATTGAATCTGCCGTGCAATTGTCCAAACATGGACAATAGAGCTGAATTCCAGAGGTAATGTGAGAGTGACTGCCCTCGACATCAGGGCAGCATTTGACTGAGTGTGGCATCAAGGAGCCCTAGTAAAATTGAAGTCAATGGGAATCAGGGGGAAATCTCTCCACTGGCTGGAACATACCTAGCACAAAGGAAGATGATTGTGGTTGTTGGAAGCCAATCATCTCAGCCCCAGGACAACGATGCAGGAGTTCCTCAGAGCAGTATCCTAGGCCCAACCATCTTCAGCTGCTTCTTCAGTGACATTCCCTCCACCATAAGGTCAGAAGAGGGGATGTTCACTGGGGATTGCACAGTGTTCAGTGCTATTCACAACTCCCGCCTGCATGCAGCAGAACTTGGATGACATTCAGGCTTGAGTTGGTAAGTGGCAAGTAAAATTTGTACCACACAAGTGCCAGGCAATGACCATCTCCAACAAGAGAGAGTCTAACCACCGCCCCATGACAATCAACAGGATTACCATTGCCAAATCCACCACCATCAATATCCTGGGGGGTTACCATTGACCAGAAACTTAACAGGATCAGCCACATAAACAAGAGCAGGTCAAAAGCTTGGTATTCTGTGGTGAGCAACTCACCTCCCGACTCCCCAAAGCCTTTCCACCATCTACAAGGCACAAGTCAGGATGTGATGGAATACTCTCCACGTGCCTGGATGAGTGCAGCTGCAACAACACTCAAGAGGCTCACCACCATCCAGGACAAAGCAGCCTGCTTGATTGGCATCCCATCTACCACCTTAACCATTTACTCCCTCCATCACCCGCGCGCTGTGGCTGCAGTGTGTACCATCTACACGATGCACTGCAGCAACTCGCCGAATGCCCACCTCCAGTTCGGTTCAGTGGACTGCCAAAGCCACTTTTAACTGTTGGCCCAACTAGTACAGCACAGACCAGGGATTAAACCTGGGTCTTTCTTGGTCTATACTGGATTGGGGTTTTTCCCATTGTGTCATGAGACTTGCATAAAACACAAATGCCTTATTTATGCCAGACAGGAAAGGGATATATTTTTTGTCATGTAAGGGTATCAAGGGATATAGAGCATTACGGGGGAATGGGGGGTAAATGGATTTGAGGTAAAGATCAACCATGATCTAATAGAACAGCGTAACAGTCTCGAGGGGCTAAATGGACTACTCCTGTTTTTACTTTACTATGAGAACAGTCGGCAGCAGAGGTCCTACCAATGACTGCCTCAGATTTCAACTCAGCAAATGTTTTGGCATTATAAAAACATTTTACAATCTCTGGGACTTCACTTAGTCCCAGATATACTGGCTGAAGTCCTAAATGTTCCAAAACATTTGGGAAATGTCTTACAAGTTTTAAAAAGAGGTACAATGACTATAATATCACACATTAATGTCAACCTGTCATAAAGTCATATTAAAAAATACAAGATTTATATCAACGTTCCCATACAACTAGGAAGTCAGTTCCAGAGCCCGTGACATCAACCCGTGTGTCTCTCCGCACAACCACAATGCCCCGCTGTGCACAGATGGAGCAGCGCATAGAAAGAAAGATTATTCGACTGAGTTACGCTGTTTTTCTGGGGGAATGAAAACTCGGATTCCGGCCTGCTGGAAGTATATTGGGTTTTCATTCCAGGGCATTTTCCACTGAGCAAGTCTGGGAGTGTTGGGGGTGTTGGGAGTGTCGCCAGCTTGATTTAAAAAAAATTCAAATTCAAATTTGGAAGCCTGTCAAGCGTACACATTCGCTACCCTTGGTGCGATGGGTTTTGGGGACTCCAATGCTGCTCCTCTTCATTTTAATATATGGGAATGGGCAAATGCACACATGGAAGATCAGGTCTCAAGCTAAAGTGCAGCAACAACTTATATTTATATGGCACCTTTAACAAGCAGAGTCAGCATGGTTTTATGAAAGGGTAATCATGTTTGACAAATTTGCTAGAGCTCTTTGAGGATGTAAAGAGAAGGGCGGATAAAGGGGAATCAGTGAATGTGGAGTATTTGGATTTCCAGAAAGCATTCGATAAGGTGCCACATAAAAGGTTACTGCATAAGATAAGAGCTTACGGGGTTGAGGGTAATATATTAGCATGGATACAAGATTGGCTAACTAACAGAAAACAGAGAGTCAGGATAAATGGGTCATTTTCAGGTTGGCAAACTGTAACTAGTGGGGTGCCACAGGGATCAGTGCTGGGGCCTCAACTATTTACAATCTATATTAATGACTTGGATGAAGGGACCGAGAGTACTGTCGCCAAACTTGCTGATGATATAAAGATAGGTGGGAAAGCAAACTGTGAGGGGGACACAAAGAATCTACAAAGGGAGAGGGCACAAAAAATAATCTACAAAGGGATATAGATAGGTTAATTGAGTGGGCAAAAATTTGGCAGATGGAGTATAATGTGGGAAAATGTTAAATTATCCACTTTGGTAGGAAGAATAAAAAAGCAAATTATTATTTAAATGGGGAGAGATTACAAAATGCTGCAGTACAGAGGGATCTGGGGTCCTTGTACATGAAACACAAAAAGTTAGCATGCAGATACAACAAGTAATTAGGAAGCCAAATGGAATATCGGACTTTATTGCAAGGGGGATGGAGTATAAAAGTAAGGAAGCCTTGCTACAACTGTACAGGGTGTTGGTGAGACCATCCCTGGAGTATTATGTACAGTTTTGGCCTCCTTATTTAAGGAGGGATATACTTGCATTGGAGGCAGTTCAGAGAAGGTACACTAGGTTGATTCCTGAGATGAAGGGGTTGTCTTATGAAGAAAGGTTGAGCAGGTTGGGCCTATACTTATTAGATTTAGAAAAATGAGAGGTGATCTTAATGAAACATATAAGATTCTGTTGGGGCTTGACAAGGTTGATGTTGAGAAGATATTTCCCCTAGTGGGAGAATCTAGAACTAGGGGGCATAGTTTCAGAATAAGGGGTCACCTATTTAAAATAGAGATGAAGAAGAAGAGGAGGAATTTTTTCTCTCAGAGGGTCATGAATCTTTGGAATTTTCTACCCCAGAGAGCTGTGGAGGCTGGTTCATTGAATATATGTAAGGCGGAGATAGACAGATTTTTGAACTGTAGGGTAGTCAAGGGTTATGGGGTGCAGGCAGGAAAGTGGGGTTGAGGTCAAGATCAGATCAACCGCGATCTTATTAAATGGTGGAGCAGGCTCGAGACGCCAAATGGCCTACCCTTGCTCCTGTTTCTTATACAAAACATCACAAGGCGCTACGAAGGAGCATTATAAAATAAAATTTGACACCAAGCCACATAAGGAGATATTAGGACAGATTACCTTAGATCTCTCCCTTAATGAGTGTTTTAAGAGAGGAAAGAGAGGTAGAGAGGTGGAGAGAGGTTTAGGGAGGGAATTTCAGAGCTTAGGGCCTTGGCAGGGGCCAATGGTGGAGGGATTAAAATCGGGGATGCTCAAGAGGCCAGAATTAGAGGAGCGCAGATATCCCGGAGGTTTTTGATTACAGAGATAAAGGGCTAGAATTTCCTATCAGCCCGCCAGCGCCTGATCGCCGCCCAAAGACCGCGAAGACTGGGAGGATTATCACTGACAAAAACCTCCCCCCAAAAAATAAAAAAATCCGCCAAGCCAAAAACATGAGCCTTGCACCCCCCCACGTTCTCCCCCCCCCCCACCCCCCCCATTCTGGGTGAAAAGGTGCAATTTAGGGTCAATTGGGCGGTTCGTAAACAAAGTGGTCGAAAAATTAAAAAATCAATAAAAATTTACTCTGAGGCTGCAGGTCGGGCCTACCACCAGAAAAACAATAAAAATAACTTTTCAAAAAACATCAACTAAAAAATTTAAAAAACGAAATCACCGCAACACATTTTAAAAATAATTAGTAAAAGACCAATTACATCCTTTTTCTTGCAGAGGTACTCACCTATTGCCCAGCTCCGCTGATCCTCATGGGCATTAAAAAAAAACTTACCTACGGGTCACCTCTCAGCCAAATATCGCGTCAGTGCGATCTCAGGATGGTGCACGCCGGCGGTCCGCTCCCCAGGGGTACCTCGAAACTGCCGCCGTAATTTGGGTAAGGACATTTTCGCTCACAAGATTACTGCCCACAATAGGCAATACCGCCCAGAAACCAGGCGGTAAGCCATTGGAAATTCCAGCCCAAGGTGTGGTGAGGCCATGGATGGATTTGAAAGCAAGATTGAGAATTTTTAAATCGAGGCGTTGCTTAATCGGGAGCCAATGTAGGTCAGGGAGCAGAGGGCTGATGGGTGAACGGGACTTGGTGTGAGTTAGGACACGGGTAGCAGAGTTTTGGATGCCCTCAAGTTTGCAGAGGGTAGAACGTGGGAGGCCATCCAGGAACGCATTGGAATAGTCAAGTGCAGAGGTAAAAATGACATGAATGAGGGTTTCGGCAGGAGGCGATCTGAGGCCACAGTATTAGAGATAGCACTGTTGCAAGAATTTCATTATCAATATTCGAACGCACTTGTTGTAATGGGCTGCTGAAGGTGCAGCATTGATAGTCATCAAATAGCGACGATACGGACATATGGTTTCAACCGCACCATTTGCTGGCAATGCTGAGATTAACAGAGGCCTTCTGCCACCATCTACTTAGTGATACCGATCTTGATTTCTAAATTGGCTGATTTCTCCGCTGTAGAAATGGCACTGCCTTTTCGCCTCTGATTCCCTTCAACTTCAGATTACATCCTATCACCTTTTACCAATTCTAAAGCCAGAGAGACAGATAGCATAGCAGCAAGTCTGGGATCAGGGCTGGAGTTATCAGGTTTGTTTTCTTGTTGATGAAAATTAATTGAAAAACATAACACCTAAGGCCTCCACAACATGAGAAGCGGAAAGAAACCGACTTGGATATTAATAAAATGTCAGCCGTGGCTCAGTGGGCAGCACACTCACCTGTGAGTCAGAAGGTTGTGGGTTCAAGTCAATTCCAGAGACTTGAATACAAAATTCTAGGCTGACACTCCAGTGCAGAACGAAGGGAGTGCTGCACTGTCGCAGGTGCCATCTTTCAGATGAGACTTTAAACCGAGGCCCCGTCTGCTCCCTCAGGTGGACGTAAAAGATCCCCATGACACTATTACGAAGAAGAGCAGGGGAGTTATCCCTGGTGGCCTGGCCAATATTTATCCCTCAAACAACATCACTAAAAAACAGTTTATCTGGTCATTATCACATTGATGTTTGTCCAAGCTTGCTGTGCACAAATTGGCTGCTGTGTTTCCTACATTATAACAGTGATTACACTTCAAACCTGTTGGGGGGACGTCCGGTGGTCATGAAAGGTGCTATATAAATGCAAGTCTTTCTTTGATTTACATTTCAGAAATCTCCAGGCATTCTAATCAAAAGCCTGCCTGTCCAGTCCAATAGCGGTCACAGGATCAGCTGTTGGTTCTGAAAGTCATTGGCGAACGTTAATTTGTTGAGGAGAATGGCAGCTATTATGTGACAAGGCAGCGTGCTATTGGCAAGAGATTTCTTTCTACCAGTTATCCTGAATTGGCATTTTAAATTTCTTAATTTAAAAAGAAAATGCTTTGATGTGTTTTCTCCTTAAAGCAGAGAAGGTTAAGAGGAGATTTGATGGAGGTGTTCAAAATCATGAAGGGTTTTGATAGAGTAAATGAAGAGAAACTGGTTCCAGTGGCAGAAGAGCTGGCATAGGTGTGATGGGCCGAATGGCTCCCTTCTGTGCTGTTCCATTCTATGATTCCATAAGAAGGCACCACTGAATAGGTCGTGTACGTATCTGCTATTACCAAGGGTGCCTGCTTTAATCGGCAGGTTGGAAGGAAGAATGAAATGGGCTGGACTGGACATGGTAAGTTTACTTACATACTTGCTATTGAGGGAGTGCAACGAAGGTTCACCAGACTGATTCCCGGGATGGCAGGACTGACATATGAGGAGAGACTGGATAGACTGGGCCTGTATTCACTGAGGTTTAGAAGGATGAGAGGGGACCTCATAGAAACATATAAAATTCTGACGGGACTGGACAGGTTAGATGCAGGAAGAATGTTCCTGATGTTGGGGAAGTCCAGAACCAGGGGACACAGTCTAAGGATAAGGGGTAAGCCATTTAGGACTGAGATGAGGAGAAACTTCTTCACTCAGTGAGTTGTTAACCTGTGGAATTCCCTACCGCAGAGAATTGTTGATGCCAGTTCATTGGATATATTCAAGAGGGAGTTAGATATGGCCCTTATGGCTAAAGGGATCAAGGGGTATGGAGAGAAAGCAGGAAAGAGGTACTGAGGTGAATGATCATCCATGATCTTATTGAATGGTGGTGCAGGCTCGAAGGGCCGAATGGCCTACTCCTGCACCTATTTTCTATGTTTCTATATTTCTATGATTCCCTTACTCTCCCGCTGGCACAATACTGTATGTCCTCCAGTGCTCCACTGTAAAACAGAACTGCCCCTCACCCTGAGGCAGCAAACACTCCTTGCCCAATCCCACCCCAACTGCTTGCTTTATTGGATGCTGTCAGCTCAGCCCGAACTTTGCCCTCTGCTACTCGGAATTTTGCATTGTTTCCCCGAAACAATTTTTGTTTTAAGGGATGAGACAGCTCCGTTGGAGGCTGTATCCCAGGAGGGAAAGAGCGCGAGAGTGAGAAGTAAAAAAAAACGTAACAGCACAATAGCAATCTCTCCTCACACAAAACAGCAGATTGAAGAATCCAGCAGCTTTCCGTCCCACCGAGAGACCCCTCTAAACATTCCCAGGTGTTTCCTTTTGTTGCAAACACAAGCCTGACTCCTCAAACTGCCCCTCACTTCCCTTTTTGACATCCCTCTGAATGAGAGGGAGCGATGACGGGGAGGGACGGGGAGGAAAGAAGTTCAGAATTTGAATGTCTTATCTCCCCGGTTCCAATTATGGAGGAATTTCCTATTGTGGGGCTTTCACATGTAAAGCCAGGGCCTTCTCTTGAGATAGTTTCAAGCATATACATATTCAGGACTTCACACAGCCGCTGCCAGCTGTCCAGAGCCTGTGTTGTATAGAGAGTGCCCTCGACTTCATAGCTTGAGCATTCTGCAATGGAAAATGTTCACCCCTCCCTGCAGTGAAGCTATATTGAAATGAATCTGCCCTTAAACCAGTCTTAGGTTGAGGGAGCTCCTGTATTGGTGTTCAGTCGAGGTACAATGATTGTACATTTTAATAAAACTATTATCATGTTGAAACAGTCTGATTAATGATATTGCCTGTTCTGTGCTTTTCTCTGCACTATCTCGCACCTCTAACCCAGTCCCCCTCCTCCCCATCCTTTAGGCGAATTCTCTAACGCATGTGGTTGTAGATGTTCCTTTGAGTGACTATGGTCATATATCTTCTATAAATTATATCATTTTAGGGTTGGGATTCATTCAACTACATCATATTATGGACAAATTACAAAATCAATAATGCTGTCTGGATTTATATGTGCTGCAACACTGACTGCCTCCTGCTCTGTTCGCTGCCAGCTCAAGTTGTTTTTAATCCCTTCCACTTTTCCCTTCAATTTTCTCTCCTCCCTTGCTTAGGAGCCGGTGATTCTTGCTGAAGTTCAGAACCATGGGCACCAGGAACGCTCTGGTACCTCATCACAGTGCCCATGGTTCTTCTTGTGTGAGCCCAGGCAGTGTGAAGGCTCCTCCTGTCCTCAGACCCAATGTCCACATACATGCACCTTCTGGCAGGGATCACTGGCTAGTGGGAACCTTGGCTAATTTATCCTTCTCGAGGCTTGAGGCCTGAGGCCCCATCTGGACTACTGCATTCCGTTTTGGGCACTGCACCTCGGGATGGATACATTGGCATTGGAGGGGGATGATGCCTGGGTTTTAAGAGTTAAGTTATGAGGACAGGTTATGCTAATGTGGCCTGTGTATCGAAGCGAGAGGGGTGACCTGATTGGGGTGTTTAAAATGTTAAAAAAGATTTCACAGGGTAGATACGGACAAATTATTTCCTCTGGTAGATGAATTAGGAACAAGGGGACATAGGTCGGAATTTTCCAGAGGATCAGCAGGCGGGATTGATGGCAGGTCAGGTGGTAAATTTGATACTTTTGACAGCAGGTCAGGAACCCGCTGTCAACTCACTCTCACGTTCCTTTCTCAATGTCGGGTCTGTCAGCACTGAGCAGATCCGACAGGCAGGCGACCCAATTAAGGTAATTAGTGGATTGTTTAGAGCCACTTAAGAATGATTTTCAGCTTACATTTTGCATTTGACAGCTCGCCCACTGAATCCCATCTGTCAAGCTGAGGCGGGAGTACAGTGGCCATTGAATCAGCTGATGAGTTGACAGCTTCAAATGTAAAGTAAAATCTCCAACCTTACAGAAAGATATCTCCCCTCAGCCACAAACTATTCCTCATTGCATTTCCACAACAGATTCACCATGCTGCAAGTCTTTACACAAGTCTCCATCCAGTCTGGCCTCATTACCTCTCTCACCATTGACAGATTGCTTCTGTCACCTCTACTTCACCTACCATCTATTCCATCAGCATGGGTGCCCTTTATACTCTCTCACCTTAGTCCTCAGAATCCCACTATGATCAGCCCCAACACCAGCAGCACCAGGCACAGCAGCAGCATCAACAACAACACCAACTTTCCTCGCAATCACCTGATGTTGCACAGGACACGGGGCATCAGCACCTGACCACATTGCTGCCCGGGAGGCCAAGGATGGGCTCACCATGGCCAGATTTACTTCATTTGTCACTGTACACCCTGGCTGTTGTACACCAACACCTACACCATAAAGCATCCCTACAATGCCCAAGCCATTCCTTACACTATCATCACCGTTATGTCTCACCATTCACTGCAACTCACTAAGCTACTTCCAAAGGTGCACACAAATTTGTCCAAGAAGGCAAAGTGTTCAAAATAAATATTTCAATATTTAACACCAAAATAACAGAAACTTTACATGAAGAATGCATAAAACACCCAGGTGCCTACCCTTATGTGTTGTTAGTTGGTATGATTGCACTAAAATGAGGGTGAGTGTGATGGGTGGCTAGTAAGATGGGGAAGTGATAACATCGATAGAGAGGGATGGGTAGAGCTCCAAGGTAAGTTGGTGTGAGTAAAAGTGTGCAGGAGTAGGGTAAGGAAGGTAGAGTGATGGGGATGTGATGAGAGGCGCAGCAGGATGAGGTTGAGTGTGGCTTTGTGCTAATGTTTTGTGATCTAATGAGCTCACTGAAACATTTGCGGCACTGCACCCAGGTCCTCCTGACCATATCCCTGTTTGTGCCCTCCTCTGCAATGTGCAATCAGGCTGTGTTGATCTCCTGGGGAGGTCTCTTCTGCCCATGGGAAGGGAAGAGGACCTCACTGCGTGCTGCGGCTCCCTCCATAAGCATATGGAGGGAGTCATGGGGGAGCCTGTGTTCAACCCTGTGCCTCTGTGCAGTCATTGTCAGTGTTTGCACCACCTCAATGCTGTAGAACACTGACAGCACAAATGACAAAATAAATTTGGACACGGCCCCTTCAAGGAAACAGTCTGATGACACATCATCAAATGATGTCACCAGATCCACTTCCTCTAATTGGCCGCGAAACGCGATGGGCAGTCTTAACAAGCCCAATCGAGGGAAATTCATTTCACAGAGCGGGATGGAGCCGGCAGCGGGTTCGCGACCCACCACCGCATCAGCTGCCATGGACCTGCCGAGGTCAGCAACATCTTGTCCATAATCTTAAAATTAGAACTGGGCCATTGGAGCAAAATCAGGAAGCACTTCTTCACACAAAGGGTAATAGGAATCTGGAGTTCTTTCCCTAAGAGGCTGGGTCAATTGGAGCTTGAAAGACTGAGATAGATAGATTATTGTTCGGTAAGGGTAACAAGGAATATGGAAGAAAAGGCGGGTAAATGGAGTTGAGGTTGCAATCAGCCATGATCTAATTGAATGGTGGAGCAGGCTGGAGTGGTTGAGTGGCCTACTCCTGTTCCTAATGTTCCTGAGACAATGATAGCATCGCAACTGCTGCCCCATTAACCCATTTGTGTACTGAAGGTCAAACGTGCAACTTCCAAAAGACATTCAGTACTCAAATGCGTTAATAAGATCAGCTAGCTCAACTCAGGCCGTGAATGTATCCGGGTACCTTCCTGATCAGTTGGTTTTAATACTCCACTGGGTACTGCATTTCCTCCACCCCCCGCTGCCACTGGGGAACTCTTCTCACATTCATTTAAAGATTCTGTTCGAGTGGCAATTTAATTCAATGAGACTTTTCATAATTAAGTCCTCTTCACCCCCCCGCCCCGCCACCCCCGACCTCCACGATCAAACCCAAAAATATGAGAGATACGTGTTTTAAATCTGGGTGACGTGGTGGTGCAGCAAGCTGTCAGTAGTGCGTTGAGACACGGAATGGTCAATGCAGACAGGATCCTACCATCCACAGATCTTCAGCTCCAGGTGAGAATTGTGGCTCCATCGTAAGGCAGTGAGAAATGGCTTGGTTCTTCCTCCAGAGAGGTGGTGAATTCAGGAGAGAGACCCACTCCCATCGCCCCTCAGGCTAACCTTTCCTGGCAGCCAACGAATGTGCAAGTTCCAAAAGGCATTCAGTACTCAAATGGGTTAATCTGCGGCGTTTCATTTCAGAGATGTGTGCCAGTGGCAAAACACTTGCTTTTCAGAGCACTCCTTGTCATTGCATATGTTGCCGCAGACGGAAATAAAGATTTCATAATCCTTGATAGCGTGAGAAAGGTGAGAATATTCCTTCAGAATGAAGCCTGGTTTCCCCAATGGCTCAGTGAATTTAACGAGTGAGTGCCTGACGCCTACATACTAAGGTGCCGGGTTTGATCCCTGGTCTGTGTTGAAGTGGTTGAGCTCAGCCAGTATAAGAACATAAGAATTAGGAACAGGAGTAGGCCATCTAGCCCCTCGAGCCTTTTCCGCCATTCAAAAAGATCATGGCTGATCTGGCCGTGGACTCAGCTCCACTTAACCGCCCACTCCCCATAATCCTTAATTCCCTTATTGGTTAAAAATCTATCTATCTGTAATTTGAATACATTCAATGAGCTAGCCTCAACTGCTTCCTTGGGCAGAGAATTCCACAGATTCACAACCGTCTGGGAGAAGAAATTCCTTCTCAACTCGGTTTTAAATTGGCTCCCCTGTATTTTGAGGCTGTGCCCCCTAGTTCTAGTCTCCCCGACCAGTGGAAACAACCTCTCTGCCTCTATCTTGTCTATCCCTTTCATTATTTTAAATGTTTCTATAAGATCACCCCTCATCCTTCTGAACTCCAACGAGTAAAGACCCAGTCTACTCAATCTATCATCATAAGGTAACCCTCTCATCTCCGGAATTGGCCTAGTGAATCGTCTCTGTACCCCCTCCAAAGCTAGTACATTCTTCCTTAAGTAAGGTGACCAAAACTGCACGCAGTATTCCAGGTGCGGCCTCTCTAATACCCTATACAGTTGCAGCAGGACCTCCCTGCTTTTATACTCCATCCCTCTCGCAATGAAGGCCAACATTCCATTTGCCTTCCTGATTACCTGCTGCGCCTGCAAACTAACTTTTTGGGATTCATGCACAAGGACCCCCAGGTCCCTCTGCACCGCAGCATGTTGTAATATCTTCCCATTCAAATAATATTCCCTTTTACTGTTGTTTTTTCCAAGATGGATGACCTCACATTTTCCGACATTGTATTCCATCTGAGCCCATTCGCTTAACCTATCTAAATCTCTTTGCAGCCTCTCTGTGTCCTCTACACAACCCGCTTTCCCACTAATCTTTGTGTCATCTGCAAATTTTGTTACACTACACTCTGTCCCCTCTTCCAGGTCATCTATGTATATTGTAAACAGTTGTGGCCCAGCACTGATCGCTGTGGCACACCACTAACCACCGATTTCCAACCCGAAAAGGATCTATTTATCCTGACTCTCTGCTTTCTGTTAGCCAGCCGATTCTCTATCCATGCTAATACATTTCCTCTGACTCCGCGTACCTTTATCTTCTGCAGTAACCTTTTGTGTGGCACCTTATCGAATGCCTTTTGGAAATCTAAATACACCACATCGATCGGTACATCTCTATCCACCATGCTCGTTATATCCTCAAAGAATTCCAGTAATTTAGTTAAACATGATTTCCCCTTCATGAATCCATGTTGCGTCTGCTTGATTGCACTATTCCTATCTAGATGTCCCGCTATGTCTTCCTTAATGATAGCTTCAATTATTTTCCCCACTACAGATGTTAAACTAACCAGCCTATAGTTACCTGCCTTTTGTCTGCCCCCTTTTTTAAACAGAGGCGTTACATTAGCTGCTTTCCAATCCGCTGGTCCCTCGCCAGAGTCCAGAGATTTTTGGTAGATTATAACGAATGCATTTGCTATAACTTCCGCCATCACTTTTAATACCCTGGGATGCATTTCATCCGGACCAGGGGACTTGTCTACCTTGAGTCCCATTAGCCTATCCAGCACTACCCCCCTAGTGATAGTGATTATCTCAAGGTCCTCCCTTCCCACATTCCTGTGGCCTGCAATTTTTGGCATGGTTTTTGTGTCTTCCACTGTGAAGACCGAAGCAAAATAATTGTTTAAGGTCTTAGCCATTTCCACATTTCCCATTATTAAATCCCCCTTATCATCTTCTAAGGGACCAACATTTACTTTAGTCACTCTTTTCCATTTTATATATCGGGAAAAGCTTTTACTATCTGTTTTTATGTTTTGCGCAAGTTTACTTTCGTAATCTATCTTTCCTTTTTTTATTGCTTTCTTAGTCATTCTTTGCTTAAAATTTTCCCAATCTTCAATTTTCCCAATCTTCTAGTTTATCACTAACCTTGGCCACCTTATACGCATTGGTTTTTAATTTGATACTGTCCTTTATTTCCTTGGTTATCCACGGCTGGTTATCCCTTCTCTTACCGCCCTTCTTTTTAACTTTGTTGAGCACTATGAAAGAGCTCCTTACAAGTCCTCCACTGTTCCTCAATTGTGCCACTGTTTAGTCTGTGTTTCCAGTCTACTTTAGCCAACTCTGCCCTCATCCCACTGTAGTCCCCTTTGTTGAAGCATAGTATGCTCGTTTGAGACAATACTTCCTCACCTTCAATCTTTATTACAAATTCAACCATACTGTGATCACTCATTCCGAGAGGATCTTTTACTAAGAGATCGTTTATTATGCCTGTCTCATTATACAGGACCAGATCTAAGATAGCTTGCTCCCTTGTAGGTTCTGTAACATACTGTTCTAAGAAACAATCCCGTATGCATTCTATGAATTCCTCATCAAGGCTACCCTGTGCGATTTGATTTGACCAATCGATATGTAGGTTAAAATCCCCCATGATTACTGCTGTTCCTTTTTCACATGCCTCCATTATTCCCTTGATTATTGTCCGCCCCACCGTGAAGTTATTATTTGGGGGCCTATAAACTACGCCCACCAGTGACTTTTTCCCCTTACTATCTCTAATCTCCACCCACAATGATTCAACATTTTGTTCATTAGAGCCAATATCATCTCTCACAACTGCCCTGATATCATCCTTTATTTACCGAGCTACCCCACCTCCTTTCCCTACTTGTCTATCTTTCCGAATTGTCAGATACCCCTGTATGTTTAATTCCCAGTCTTGGCCCCCCTGCAACCACGTTTTAGTAATGGCCACCAAATCATACCCATTTGTAATGATTTGTGCCGTCAACTCATTTACTTTATTTCGAATGCTGCGTGCATTTAGGTAGAGTGTTTTAATACTAGTTTTTAAACCATGATTTTTAGTTTTGACCCCTCCTGCAGCCCCTTTATATTCATACATATTGTCCCTTCCTATCTCCTTGTGGTTTACACTTACCCCAGTAGTACTCTGCTCTGTTGCCTCCTGCCTTTTGCATTCTTTCTTGGGGTCCTGTTCATCTGAGCTCTCACTGGGGGAGCTACAATTGGTTTCAATGCCGCTGTTCTGGGGAAGACAGATACCAACTTGGCTGCTGTTCCCATTCACGATTTAAAATGCCTGCTGAAAGTGCTTGGCCTTGAAAGCCATGTGGGTCCGTTTTCGGGCCTGAAATGATCATCACTAGAAACCGTGCGCTAGAAGCTCGAGGCTTGACAATTGCCCAAATTTGGGCTTCGAGCCAGAGGTCACATCAGCGAGGTGCAGGTCTCTGTTGCATCATCACAAGCAGCTCACCTCGCAGGGTCCTGGCCTCAGTTAAATGCTGGGAGGGGACGAAGGCGAACAGGACAGGGGCAAGTGCAGGCAGGCAGTGGTGTGGAGCACCCCGCTCCACATGAAGATATGTGTATAAAAAAACAATTATCCTTGCTGGGGGCCAACCAGTTTAGGAGAGGAGACCTGAAACAGGTGCTAGGCCCTTCAATAACATATCATCATCATAGGCAGTCCCTCGAAATCGAGGAAGATTTGCTTCCATTCTAAAAATGAGTTCTTAGGTGACTGAACAGTACAATACGGGAATTACAGTCCCTGTCACAGGTGGGACAGACAGTCGTTGAAGGATAGGGTGGGTGGGAGTGGTTTGCCGCACGCTCCTTCCGCTGTCTGCGCTTGTTTTCTGCATGCTCTCGGCGACGAGACTCAAGGTGCTCAGTGCCCTCCCGGATGCACTTCCTCAACTTAGGGCGGTCTTTGACCAGGGTCTCTCAGGTGTCGTTGGGGATGTTGCATTTTATCAAGGAGGCTTTGAGGGTGTCCTTGAAACGTTTTCTCTGCCCACCTTGGGCTCGCTTGCCATGTAGGAGTTCCGAGTAGAGCGCCTGCTTTGGGAGTCTCGTGTCAGGCAAGCAAACAATGTGACCCGCCCAGCGCAGCTGGTTGAATGTGGTCAGGGCTCCCATGCTGGGGCTGTTGGCTTGGTCGAGGACGTTAACGTTGGTGCGTCTGTCCTCTCAGGGGATACAAGGGTTCTAACGGCTGGATTAGGTGGCTGCCAAGGGCACCGAATGTCGCCTGACACAATATGGAGTTGGTGACATAGCCCCAAAAAATTGGTCATTTTTTTCTCCTGTTTTACACCCGAGAACTGGGCAGCATGGAACCCAATTTCTTGCCCATGTGCAGTTATCAAGCGAGAACAGGATCCGACGGCACTCCCCCCCATCCCCCCCTCCCCCCCCATAACTGAGTTGCCCACCGATACTATTTAAGGTGGAGATAGACAGATGTTTGAACGATAAGGGAGTCAAGGGTTATGGGGAGCAGGGCAGGGAAGTGAAGTTGAGGCCAGGATCAGATCAGCCATGATATTATTGAATGGAGGAGCAGGCTCGAGCGGCCAAATGGCCTACTCCTGCTCCTATTTCTTATGTTCTTAAATAGTCTCACACGTGAAAAATGGCTATCTTGATGAGATGATTGCACCAGTGCAACTGTACACTGGCGAGAGGAGAGGAGAGGAGAAGAGAAAATTGTGGTGATGAGCAGGTGAAGATGGAATTTCACCCTGAAAGAAATTAATTTTGAAACAGCCTAAATTGTGCACTTCCTCGAAGCAGTGTCAAAAAAGTAGCTGTACATTTTGTTCTGGGCAAGAGAATGTTCAGGTGAAATGCGGTACCGCTTTAAGGAAATAATGTGGGGCACTGGATGGTGTTTCTTTGCACTGTTCCTCTGCTCTTGTTCTGGCATCTATAAATATTCAACATTCAGCACAGATTGCTGCCAGACAGTTTTTAATAGAATCGCTTAAAACAATTAATTACCAGAGTTTTCATTCAAGCTGCATTGGAACAGATACGCATGTAATAAAAAGCATTTATTCCACGGTTTGTGGAGGCCTTTAGGTTATTAACATGTAAATGAAATCATCACAGCTGCTCCGATTTGAACATGAGGATGTGAGGAAGCAGAAGAGACCATAGACCAAAGCAGATGAGGTTCTTCTCCCGCTTCCTTTTGTACAGCCTTGTTATTAGATAAGCCTCCCCCATCCCCGCCACCCCACCCGCATAACTCAGTGGGTAAATATACCCTGCTATGTGGTACGGCGCCATACACCACAAACTGCATATTTACTGGGCCTTTTTTGGAGTGTCGGCTGTGGCTCAGTGGGTAGCACTCTAATGTGGATTCAAGTCCCACTTCAGGAACTTGAGCATATAAATCTAGGTTGACACTCCAGTGCAGTGCTGAGGCAGTGCTGCACTGTCAGAGCTGCCATCTTTCAGTTGAGACGTTAAATTGAGGTCCTGTCTGCTCTCTTAGGTGGATGTAAAATATTTTGAATAAGAGCAGCGGAGTTATCCCTGGTGTCCTGGCCAATATCCCTCAATCAACATGACAAAAATAGATTATTTGGTCATTATCACATTGCTGTTTGTGGGAGCTTGCTGTGCACAAGTTGGCTGCTACATTTCCCACATTACAACAATGACTACACTCTAAAAGTACTTCATTGGCTGTAAAGTGCTTTGAAACATCTGGTGGTCATGAAAAGGCGCTATATAAATGCAAGTCTTTCTTTTTTTCTTCTTATCATGTCTCTCAGAGTCGCGTGCAAATATTTCACGTACAATGGGGGTGATTTCCAATTTCGACAGGGGAGGAATACGATCATTGGTGTACCTATTATACATCCTGCCCGCTTGTCCTTTCCACCACCCAATGGAAAGGAAATTGGGAGGGGTGTAAATCGGGCAGCCGATCCACTATTGCCAGTCTTCTGCAGCCGCCAAAGTTGATACTGAATCCGAATGAGTTATTTTTGAGGTGCATCGACTGTTGTTATGTAGGGAAACATGGCAGCTCTCTGTTCATTGGACCCACGTATACCAATAGGATGAGTAACCAGTTACATCTGTGTTTAGTGCCGTTGCTTGAGAGATGAATGTTGGCCAGGATACCAGGAGAAGTTCCTGAACTTTATTGAATAGTGCTTTCAGTAGGAATAGAAACCAGTTGGGGTCCTCATTTTCATCAAAGAATGGATGGAGATCAGGAGAAATTCAGTATCTTGATAATGGGCAGGAATTGAGCTTGAATCTATGTAAATTAATTGAAATTGGAAGCAATGGCTCCACCTTCGGACACACAGATGCCAACCCCCTACCCTGAGGAATGATAAACTCTCGCAATGGATTGTCTCTGTGAGGCAAAACATTCAACAACATATAATTTTATTTAATTCCTGTTCACCTTGTCAATTTTTAAGATTGAGAGTAGTTTGAACAGAAGGAAGTCCTGCTACACTTTCCGTACCCTTGGTTAGAAGGTAACAAAGCATTGGCTTACATTTTTCACAGCTCATGGAATGCAAGGGTAGCACCAGAAGTTTAGAGAATATCTAATGTTCCATAAGGTTGTGGGTTCAAGTCCCACTCCAGGGACCTGAGCACATAAATCTAGGCTGACACTCCAGTGCACTGCTGAGGAAGAGCTGCACTGTCCTGCACTGACATTAAACCGAGGTACCGTCTGCTCTCAGGTGGATGTAAAAAATCCGATGGCACTATTTCAAAGAAGAGCAGGGGAGTTATCCCCAGTGTCCTGGCCAATATTTATCCCTCTATCAAGACAACAAAAACAGATTGGTGCATTGCTGTTTGTGGGAGCTTGCTGTGCGCAAATTGGCTGCCACGTTTCCCACATTACAACCGTGAATACACTTCAAAATACTTCATTGGCTGTAAATCACTTTGAACTGTCCGGTAGTCGTGAAAGGTGCAATATCAATGCAATTCTTTCTTTTCTTTATTCCTTTAAATAAGAGTAAAGACAATGGGAGTCATTTTCATCTTCACACGCTGAAGATGCCAAACCAATGTGGGATAATGAAAGCAGAAATCTGGAAAATTGGAAAAACGCTCATCACATCAGCATCTGCGGAGGGAGCAGATCGGTTAATATTTGTGGTGTGGCCCTGTTAGCAGAATTGCGATGGGTCTGGACCTGAAGCATTTGCTCATCTGTTCTCTCCACAGGTGCTGAGTATTTCCAGCATTTTCTGTTCTTGTTCTGAATTTCTGAAAGATAGGTCATAACTGACAAATTGATTGAATTCTTTGAGGATGGAATAGAACTGGGGATGATGGTTATAAGGATTATATTGGATAGTTATAAGGGTTCGATTGGATAGTGCAACTTTCAGAAAGAATTTGAGACGTGTGGCTAAAAGTGAAATCTCTTTAGATCTATTAGGATGTTGTAAATTGGTTAGATAATAGGAAACAAAGAGCAGCTCTCAATGGTAATTGTTTTAATTGGGTGCCGAAAACCCGTGGAGACACGGGAGTCTTGGGAGCCCCTGCTATTCACAATATTTACAAATAATCTTTCGGAAACTAATAAAAATAAAACACTCAACTCTCAGATGATACCAAGTTGTGTGGAAAAACAGGCTGTCCAGGGTAAAAGGATCAAATTCTTAAAAATGGAACAGATGAATCACAAAGGACATTTAATATCAAGAAACAATAAGGACTACACACTGGGGCTAAACATGGCAAATACGAAAAGACAATGAAAGGGATATCATTTAGTAAGGATAGGGTATAGTTAAATCAGACGAAAGTAGTATCACATTGTGGGGTAACAGTTGTAAAGATAAATCATAGAGAGATATATAGAACATAAATAGAAGGAAAATGACATTGACATTGAACAAGAAAAAAATAACTTGCATTTAGGCAGCACCTTATCACATCACTGAGGATATCGCAGAGCACTTCACGTGCAATGAATTACAGAAACACTTAGGCGAATATGAGAGCTATTACACAGACACGGTTCCACAAACAGCTGTAAGATGAACAAGCAGTTAATCTAGGTTTGGTGATACTGGTTGCAGGAGGGGTGTTGGCTGGGACAAGGCTGTTCTTTTTCAAATAGTACCATAGGATCTTTGCCAGAGCATGCAGACAAGGCTTTGGTTTAACATTGCATCTGGAGGATGGCACCCCTGACAGTGCGGCACTTCCTCGGTGATGTGCCGTCTTGGGTTTTGTTACTCAACTCCTGCAGCAGTGCTTGAACTAATAGACTTCTGACTTAGAGATGAGAATGCTACCACCTCTGTCAGGCTGATGTTGTTTAAAGTAGCAGTGAGAACACCCAGGGAGCATTGTGCCCAGCCGTGGTCACAGCTTTAAAGAAAAGTTCCGAATGGCTTTATTTGGGAGAATTGCCCATTTATCTTCATAACCTTTGATCCACTAATAAAATTGTAGGAATGCCCAGTTTAAAAAAATGTCTAATTTGCAAACATGCAATTTTGTTACTGGTAATGAAAAAAATCAGCCAATCACAATCCATCTGTAATAATGATCCTTTAACGCTTCTGAAGCAGCTAACGAGCCACTTAAACAGTATAAATGTCAAAATGTTGATCCAACTGTGAAATGCACAACATTTGTGTAGAATGCTAAATTTGAAAAGCCTGATTTTCAGGCCAAGCCCAAGAGGCTGTAATAAGAACATAAGAAATAGGAGCAGGAGTAGGCCATTTGACCCTTCGAGCCTGCTCCGCCACTCAATAAGATCAACTCCACTTTCCTGCACAATCCCCATATCACTTGATTCCCTTAATATCCAAAAATCTATCGATCTCTGTCTTGAATATGCTCAGCAACTGAGGTTCCACAACCCTCTGGGCTAGAGAATTCCAAAGACTCACCACCCTCTGAGTGAATACATCACTCCTCATCTCAGTCCTAAATGGCCGACCCCTTATTCTGAGAGTGTGACCCCTGGTTCTAGACTCCCCAACCAGAGGAAAGATCCACCCTGCATCTACCCTGTCAAGCCCTGTGAGAATGTTGTATGTTTCAATGAGATCACCTCTCATTCACAATGCAGAACTTACGCATGATTTTGGTCAGCGAGAATAGTCCTCATTTATATAGAATTACGTAGAATGTACAGCACAGAAACAGGCCATTCGGCCCAACTGGTCTATGCCAGTGTTTGTGATCCACATGAGCCTCCTCCCACTCGAACTCATTTCACCCTATCGGCATATCCTTCTCTATTCCTTTCTCCCTCATGTACTTATTCAGATGCCCCTTAACTGCAGCTATGCCATTCGCCTCAACTAGTCCCTGTGGTAGCGAGTTCCACATTCTCGCCACTCTCTAGGTAAGGAAGG